>NW_007727829.1:291525-363613 GCF_000696425.1 Galeopterus variegatus | reverse complement strand
GGAGACCTCAACGACCTTATCCCCAATAGAGGAAAAAGGGAGGAATGTAAGGCCCCATAGAAGACCCCAAAGGAGGCACTCCCTAAAACATGGCGCTTTTCTATTCCAGGTCCTAACAATCTCTCCGGCACCAAGGTGCAGCCTATCAGAAATCATTACCCACCCCCAGCCAATCAACTACTGCCCCATGTACTAACCACCCTCTCCCGGAACCCGGCTCTATATAAATGTATGCTTCTCCCCCAAATAAAGCGGAACTTCTCCGGTGAACTGTCAGCTCGGGTCCTGTCGTCCTTTCACTTAGGAAAAAGGAAGCTTTATTTCCTAGCAATTCCAAATCAGAAGGCTAAGAAGAAAAACTGGAAATGTTAGTCTGGAGAGTTATACCCAGATATTGGAAGAAATTAAAATTCAGGATTCAGTTCAGATAGTAAAAACTCGGAAGCAATGGACAGGGGTAGTGCACTTAGTTTTCTTCCCTTTCTACCAATGATGTTTATGATAAGACTAATTCATTTGCAAAATAAGTTTAGTCCCTGGCCTGATTATTTGCATAAAGTGCAACAAGAATAGTGGTTTATTATATAGGCTCTTTTTACATTGGCTTTTCTGGGACTGTTATTAGGAATCTCAGATTAAACTCTTAAAAGCCTCTCAAGGCTTAGGAAGCCAAAAGGAAGATTTGATTCACCCTCAGACTGTATCTGTGATGCCTTGTAGGAATTTAGTGAATACCTCTCTTGTTGAGGTCCCCAAAATATCTTGAGGTTCCTGGACCTGTCATAAAATGACGTTCTTTCCTTACCGCAAGGCGTAGCCAAGTTCTTAATCTTAAGGGAAAAGTATTTAAGTATGATGTTAGCTGTTGATTTTTTGCAGATAACCATCAAACTGAGGAAGTTTCTTTTTATTCCTAGTTGGCTGAAAGTTCTTTTGTTTTGCTTTGTTTTAATTGGGACTGGATGTTAGATTTTGTCAAATGCTCTTTCTGTATCTATATGGATGATCATACAGTTTTTCTTTTTTAGTTCATTACTATGGTGAATTACATTGATTCAATTTTTAAGTGTTAAACCAACCTTCTTCCCTTGGTTAATCCCACTTGAGTTGTCATGTATTATATATATTTTATGTATTGTTGGATTCTATTTGCTAAAATTTTGTTAAGATTTTTTGCATCCATGTTCATGAGGAATATTGTCACAAGATTTTCTTTTCTTGTAATGTTTTTGCCTAGTTTAGGTAGCAAGGTGATACTGGTCTCATGGAATGAATTGGGAAATATTTTCTCCTCTTCCAGTTTCTGGAAGAATTTATGTAAAATTTGTATTTCTTTTTCTTAAATGTTTTTTTCCTTAAATATCACCATTGAGGCCATCTGAGCCTGCCTGCTTCTTTGGGGGAAGTTTTTTAACTATAAATTCAGTTTCTTTAATAAATATTTATAGAACTCTTTAGATTGTCTTCTTCTTGAGTGACATTTGATATTTTGTGTCTTTCAAGAAATTTGTCCATTTCATCTTAGTTCTCGGATTTATTGGCATAAAGTTGTTTACAACATCCTCTTATAATTTTAATATCTGTAAAATCTACAGTGATACCTCCTCTCTCATTCTTGAAACTGGCAATTTTTATCATTTTTTTTTCCTGGTCAGTCTGGCTAGAGGTTTATTAGTTTTATTGATATTCTCAAAGAACCAGCTATTATTTTCACTCATTTTTCATTGTTTTCCTGTTTTCTACATCACTGATTTTCACTCTGATCTTTGTTATTTCCTTTCTTTTGTTTACTTTGGGCTTCATTTAGTCTTTCTATTTTTTAGTGTCTTACAGTAGAAGCTGAAATAATTGATTTGAGACTTTTAAAAAAATAACATAGGGATTAGTGCTGTAAAATTTCCCCTAAAGTACTGATTTAGTAGCATTCCACAAATTCTGATAAGCTCTGTTTTCATTCAGTTCAAAATGCATTCTAATTTCCCTTTTGATTTCTTCCTTGACCCATGGGTTGTTTAGAAGTCTATTGTTTCGTTTCCAAATGTATGGACATTTTTCAGATGTCTTTATGTTATTGATTTCTAATTTAATTCCATTGTGATTACAGAACATTGTATGACTTGAATCCTTTTAATTTTATTGAGACTTGTTGTGTGGCCAAGAATGTGGTCTCTCTTGGTAAATGTCCTGTGTGTACTGGGAGAGAATGTGTATTCTGCTGTCGTTGGGTGAAATGTTCTATAAATGCTGATTAGGTCAACTTAGTTGACAGCATTGATCAGATCTTCTGTATCTTTACTGATTTTCTGACTATTTGATCAACTATCAAGAGAGGAGTATTGAAATCTCTGCCTATAATTTTGTCTATATCTCCTTGCAGTTCTGTCAGTTTTTTGTTTTTGTTTTCCCTGTATTTTGAAACTGTGTTATTAGGTATATAAACATTAAGGATTGCTATGTCTTTGTGATGAACTGACCATTTTTCATTATGACATGGCTTTCTTTTATCCCTGGTAATATTCTTTGCCATGAAGTCTACTTTGCCTGGTACAGCCACTCCAGCTTTCTTTTAATTAGTGTTGGCATTATATATGTTTTCCCATCATTTTATTTGAACCTATTTGTATCTATATTTAAAGTCAGTTTCTAATAGGCAGCATTTAGTTGGGTGTTGTTTTTTATCTAATATGACAATCTTTGCTTTTTAATTTGGATATTTAGACCATCTGCATTTAATGTGATTATTGATGATTAGGTTCAAATCTACTATCTTGCTATTTGTTTTCTATTTGTCTCATATGTTCTATCTTCCCCTTTCCCTTTTTTCCCTCCTTCTTTTGGTTTAATATTTTTTATGATTCCGTTTTATATTCTTTTTTAACTTAGTAGCTATAACTCTTTATTTCATAATTGTAGTGTTTGCTTTGGAGTTCGTAGTGTACATCTTTACCTTTCTACAGTCTCCCTTCAGATTATATTGCATATCACTTCCATTTCTCCTCACTCAGCCTTCATGCTATTGTCATATGTTTTTATCTACTTATGATCTAAACTCCACACTAGATTGTTACTGTTTTTAACAGTCAATTATTTTTAAAGAGATTTAAATAAACAGAAAATTGTGTATACCCAAGTAGTTACCATTTCCAATATTCTTCATCCCCTTGTGTAGACACATATTTTCATCTGGTATTATTTTTTTTTCTTTAACATTTCTTTTTCTGCAGATCTGAGTAATTCTTTCAGTTCTTCTATGTCTGAAAAAAAAACCTTTTCCTTCATTTTAAAAAATATTTTGCTACATTGACAGGGTTTTTTTTGTTTTGTTTTCAGTGTTTTATGGATGCTACCAATGAGAAATTTTGCCATCACACTTATTTTTGTTTCTCTGTATATAATATATCTTTTTTTTTTCTGGTTGCTTTTAGGATTTTCTCTATCTCTGGTTTGATCAATTTGGTTATGATATGCCTGGCTGTATTTTTCTTCATGATTCTTGTGCTTGGGGTTCTTTGAGTTCTTTGGACTTGTGGGTTTATAATTTTCATACTATAGAGTTTGGAAAAATTTTGGCCATTATTTCTTCAGATATTTTTCCCACCCCACCCCACTCCTCTTTAGAGACTCCAGTCACACATATATTAGGTTGCTTAAAATTGTCCCACAGTTCTTTTGTGGTCTGTTCTTTTTCTCTTTTCTTTTTTCTCTGTTTCATTTTGGGTAGTTTCTGTTGCTGTGTCTTCAAGTTCACTAGTCTTGTCTTCTATATCTAATCTGTTTTTTGTTTTTGTTTTTGTCCTTTTTTGAGACCAGCCGCACTGCGCTCAGCCAGTGAGTGCACTGGCCATCCCTATATAGGATCCGAACTCGTGGCGGGAGCACTGCTGCGCTCCCAGCGCTCCCAGCGCGGCACTCTCCTGAGTGCGCCACGGGCTCAGCCCTATATCTAATCTGTTTTTAATCCCATCCAGTAAATTTTCATCTCAGCCATTGTGGTTTTCATATCTAAGAGTTAAATTTGGGTCTTTTCTTTCTTTTTTTTTATCTTTCATGTCTTCATATAACATTTAATCTTCAGCTTCATAGAACTGCATTTTGTGGAATATGGTTACAATAACTTCTAATATCCTTGCCTTCTATTTCTGCTCCATGAATTTTGGGTAGGTTTTGATAGATTGAAGTTTCTTCTCATTATGGATACCTTTTTCTCCTTATTTGAAAGCATGATAACTTTTTGTTCAATACCAGACATTGTCGGGTACAGATATTTTTGTATTCCTATAAATACTCTTGACTTTTGTTCTGGGACACCATCAAATTACTTGAAAATGTAGTTCCTTTCAGATCTTGTTTTTAAGATTTGTTAAGTTGGACCAAAGCAGTGTTTAGTCTAGGGCTCACTGTACTTCTCTCCTGAAGCAAGACCCTTCTCAGTGCTCTACCCAATCCTCCATAAATTAGACTTTTTTCATTCTTGGCTGGTGGCAAAGGACACTGTTCCTCTCCCTGGGTGAGCTCTAATGTTTTTTGTTGATTCTTTCTCAGCCTTGGGTAGTTTTATCACATGCATTTGCTGATCAGTACTTTACTGAATTCTTGAGGGGCAACCTCTGCAGATCTCTGGAGTTCTCTTTGTGAAGTTCTGTTCCACTCCAGTACTCTTATCTAATAATGCTAGCTGCCTTGGTCATCCCAAACTTTCAGTTCCATCTCCTCATATCAGAGAGTCCATCCAGTTCCAGCTTGGTTCCCCCTTCCTGCACCATGGCAGGTCAGAAGAAGCAGATAAGAGTGACATCTGGTCTGAGGCCAGGTTTTAGAGGCTTGGGTACTTCTTGGAAGAATCAGGACTCAACCTATAAGATATTTTGAAGCTGTGTTTCAGGAAAATGCAGATGATATGAGCCAGTCCTTTCTGAATATGTTAAGCGGTGAGTAGTGAATAGGGAATGTTTAGTTTTCTGCTTCTGACCTTGCTATCAACCCACAGATTATTGAGAAAGTAGCCCTTCATGACTCAGAATCCTCACCAGCAAATGGGTGGGTCTTGACACTGGTCACCTATAACCCCTATCAGTGGCCAGACATGGTTTCTCCAGAAAGGCTCTAGGGCAATCAAATGAAAGCATGGCACAATACAAGAAAGATTTGCTCCTTGCTTCAAACAGATTTTTCTATAGAGGAGAAGAAACAGGGAGCCTGGCCTCCATTCTCAGATAACTCACCAAGGTGTGGGTGTAGATATGACTGATAGGTAGTCTAGGGCTTTGCTTCTCAAAATGTGGTCCCAGATTAGCAGCACTGACATCACCTGGGAGCTTCTTAGAACTACAGACAGTCTAGCCCCACCCTAGGTCTACCAGCCGTGACCAGAGCCCTCGGTGACTGATGAGCACGTTAAGGTTTGAGGAGCATTGTTCTAAATGTGAATGGTTACACGTGCCCTCTAGTGGCCACTCAGCAACTTGCAGGGTGTTTTAAAATGTTTTCTCATTTTAGGACCTTCGCACAGAACTGCCGAAACATTGAACACTTAAACCTAAATGGGTGTACAAAAATCACTGACAGGTAAGTAATGAGGATTAGTTTGGTGACTAAATGGTCATGGGGAGACTGAGGGGAGAGAAGCATGGTTGAAAATATCTTTAGTGCGTCTGCTCTTTTTCAGCACGTGTTATAGCCTTAGCAGATTCTGTTCCAAGCTGAAACACCTGGATCTGACCTCCTGTGTGTCTATTACAAACAGCTCCTTAAAGGGAATCAGGTAAGAGTACCCATTGTTTGTGGTCAAGAGAAGTACCCAAAGCTATGAACATTCTGGTGTGTCTGAAGCCTTCCTAATGGTCCAATGGTAGCAAGAAATAGGTGACTCAGGTCCCAGGGATTATCTCCCCCTCTGAATTGCTTATGATGTTCTAAACTCAAAGTTGGCAATAAACTCTCTACAGGAGAGACTGCACATGGGTGTTTTTGTTTCTTGTTCTCACAGTGAGGGCTGCCGTAACCTGGAATACCTGAACCTCTCTTGGTGTGATCAGATCACGAAGGATGGCATTGAGGCGCTGGTGCGAGGTTGTCGAGGCCTGAAAGCCCTGCTCCTGAGGGGCTGCACACAGGTACCAAAGTGTCGATCCAGCTGTACGTCTTACATGTCAGGGCACTTCAGCAGGGAACTTGCTGTTGTATTTTTCTTGGTGCCCATTGTTGCCTCACCTGGATTCCATCCCTGTTTTTTTTCCTCTGTCCATCAGTTAGAAGACGAAGCTCTGAAACACATTCAGAATTACTGCCATGAGCTTGTGAGCCTCAATTTACAGTCCTGCTCAGTAAGTAACATACTGTTCCTAAGCATTGTCCTGCTGCATATTCTCTCCCCCAGGAATCTGCTGCGGGGCGCACCATGCAGCCCCCCTAGGCAGCTGAGAGGATCAGCACAGCTTGTGAGCCTCAATTTACAGTCCTGCTCAGTAAGTAACATACTGTTCCTAAGCATTGTCATGCTGCATATTCTCTCCCCCAGGAATCTGCTGCGGGGCGCACCATGCAGCCCCCCTAGGCAGCTGAGAGGATCAGCAGGTTGCCACACCCTGATTTCTCATCTATGTCCTTATATAATCTATCAATTTGCCATAAGGTGAAAGAGTAGCAAGAAAGAGGCATCACACTCAATACAAAGCCACTGACATCTCCCCTAAAAATAATATAGATCAGGTCTTAATTGTTTTGAATAGAGTACTGAGGAAGATATCAGGAATGCTGTGAACTAGTCACTAACTAGTTGTAAGACCTAAACAATTCATGCTAAGGTCTGAATGTCTTTTTTTTATTTATAAATTTGGGATAATGATGCCTTTCATATTGTCTCAGTAGATAAAATGAAATAATAGATGTGAAAATGCTTTGAAGAATAAACGACATATGCACGAGCAAGGTGGCATTTTCATCAGGGCATTATTGGTACTTCTTCACTGCTGTTGTGAATACTGGTTATTTAAGAGGATGTTTGCTACATCCTACTGGGCTTCTCAAGATTAACGTAGATTTTGAGAAATATAAGAGAAAAGCCATTGCATTCAGCTTTTAGTTCGTGAATCATAAATCTTTAGAGTCCTGTTGGTGGGAGGAAAACAGAAATTATCTTCTGGACAAATCTTGACCTTACGAGCGTGAACTGTTCAAAAAATAGGACCTTGAATTATGTGTGAAATAGCACTGACAGGTGGCTTGATGTATAGTTTAGATGTGCATATTTATTTCTACATGAATTAGTATATTTAAGTGAACACATTATTTTAAATCTTCATGGCCAAATTCATAGAATTCTTGGGCATTTCTCAATAATTTATTGATTTATTTAATTGCCCTATTTTCTAAAACATTTGAGGAAATAGTATAAATATACATATGTATGATTTATACGGTGAATATCTAAAGCATTAATTTGTAGATAATCAGCCAAATACTAGTATGTCACTTAACCAGACAAGTCTCATGAGCTCTTTATTTAATCTAATTTTTATCATGAGTTTATGCATTTTTCCTAAAAAAAAAAATTAAATCTACTTGTTTGATGACTCTGATTGGGGGAAAATGGAATTTTAAACTTTTACTTGCCCACAGTACTACTAGACTATTTTAAAGCCGTGCAGAGATAACACAAGTACATGTCTTCCCTCTACTTCTCCTTATTCGTTTAAGTTATTAGGATAAAATGCTAGTAACCAGCAAGCAAATCTAATTCAGCAACAGTAGATCCTGTGTTTCTGCTGGTCCTGTGTCGGTATGGATGGTGCCCTCTGATTTTCCTTCCTGCACTGCTTGTCCCCAGCACGTCACCGACGAAGGCGTGGTGCAGCTGTGCAGGGGCTGCCACCGCCTGCAGGCCCTCTGCCTTTCGGGTTGCGGCAACCTCACGGATGCCTCTCTTACAGCCCTGGGTTTGAACTGCCCGAGACTGCAGTGAGTACACATTTTTTGCTTTGCAGCCCAGCGCTTGACTGAGCTGACCAAGAGGGCTTCCTGCAGGAGGGGAAAGGTTTGCTAGTGGGTACAATAGGTGGTGGTAGTGGCGATAGTAGTTTTGTTGTTGGCTTTTGTTGGGTACATTGGGGTGAGACAGTGTGCAATCCAGTTTGTGGAGATTTACACCAGGAGAGTATAAAATGTCTACCACCGGTGAACCCAAACCTTAATTTCTTGATGAATTTCACATATTTGCCGACCTACTTTGCCTCATCCTGTTATTGCTTTGAGCATCAGAGTAATCTGATGGCGAGCTTAGTGACAGCCTCATAACTACATGTCACCAGGTTCTCCTATACACCTGCTGCTCAATGGACAGAACAGGGGGAAAATGACAATCACCTTCTTATTTATCATCTTTCCCAGTAGGAAAAAAAGGTTTTGTTTCATTGTAACAAATAATAATTTATATTCTGATTCTCAAGGTAATGCATTATCATTATCAGCTAGGAATATTAAAATTTTAGTAATAGTAACCATATTAAAACTAACTATAGCTAACATCGACTGAGCTTACATACGTCCCCGACTCTGGGTTAGGCACGTAGTAAGCATGCCTCACTTTCTCCTCGCTGCATCTCTGTGACGTACTGTTGCTCTCACTTGTTTTGTGGAGAAGGAACTGAGACTCAGAGAAAATCGTATCATTTATCCTGGGTCACATGATGAGTATTAAGTAAAACTAGAATTTGAACTGATAGAGTTTGACTTCAAAACCAACAATCTTAACCCCTATAAAAGAGGCAGAAAAAAGATACTTTTTTTTTATTCTTTACTTACTAGTGAAACTTCCATTTCTCATGCTCACACCAGTTACATATCTTTTAAGAATTGCCTATTTCTGTCTTTTAGCCTGTTTTTCTTACTGTTTTGTTAGAGAAGATTCTAGATAATTTTAATATTTCTGCTTAGTAGAAGGAATCTGGTTGATCAAAAGTGGTCAGGAAGGAGGTCCAAGTTACTGGTATAATGTGGTGTTTAACTTAGAAATGTTATTCACGTGTCCATCCCTGTTAAGCGTGATGATTGAGAATTAACTCATGTTTTTCATTGCCTACAATTTTTAAAAATTTCCTGAAGGGTAACTGGGAATTTCAATAAATACAGTGTATATCTCAAGATGATTTGTTGTGTAAAAGTTCATTTTAATTGTGTTTTAAAAGTCACCAAATATTAGAATAATATTTAAAAGCAACAGCAAGATATTGGTATAGTGGGAAGTTTTTTATAGTGGATTTATTCTCTGAGTTTGAGATGGAACTTTGGGACTTTGGGCAGGGCACAGTCCTCCCTCAGCCTGATTCTCCTCATCTGTCCAGTAGGGGCAGTGTTTGTGTTTACAACCCTTAGGCTATTACAAGAAGCAAAAGTGTGCCAAAGAGTAGAATAAACTCAAGAGTGTGTGTTGTGATGCATGTGTGTTTATTATTAACCAGTTGGTACTTTTTCTCCCCTGCATGCTCTTTTCCCAGGATTTTGGAAGCTGCCCGGTGCTCCCATTTGACTGACGCAGGCTTTACACTTTTAGCTCGGGTAAGGCATAAATTTTAAAAAACAAAACCAAACTGTAATTCACCTCCCAAATTCAAAGACTCGGAGTGGTTTGGGGATGTGCAAAAACTACCTTCAGGAAAGACAGACAGGGCCGGCCCGGTGGCGCACTGCGCTAGTGCGCCACTTGGGAAGCGCGGCAGCGCTCCCGCCGAGGGTTCGGATCCTACATACAGACCGGTTCCCGCTCACTGGCTGAGCGAGGCGCGAAAAAAAAAAAAAAAAAAAAAAAAAAAAAAGGAAAGACAGACAACAGAACCTTTGAATGTGTTTGCAAGTTTTTTGAGTTAGCCAGAAATCTAGGGAGATAGTGTGGAGGATTCCAGGAGGGGTCCGACCTCACTCTCAGTCAGGTGGGGCCACCCTGAGAGGTGCCTCCTCCCTCCAAGAGACACCCTTCTTTGTACGGACCCTAGCTGGGTCTCTTGGCAGCTTCTCCTAGAGGGCCGTGCTTGGCCCTCCGCTCTGTCTTCTACATTGCCTGGCAAACACTGACCACCATGGGGGCCCCTCTGGGCCTGCTGCCAGGAACCCATAGCCTCCTGAGGATACTGCTAGTCTCCTCCTTCCACCCCACTTTTCGCCCCCCACAGTGTGTCTGAGCACCCCATCTCCATGCCCCTACGGAGCCTGTTCTATGGCTAAAGTTTACCTGCTGCTGTCTGTGAGACACTGGGAAGGTGCAGGCAACTCTCTCTCCAGGTTGAGAGAATGAAATGCAGCCCAGGGCAGCCCTGTTCCCATTTTCAATGTGACTGTGTGTCAAAGGGCACCCGCTCAGAAGTGCTGGTTCACTGGGTTGCCTTAGGAACAGAGCACATTCCCTACTGGAAGAGAAAAAGGACACTGGGACATGGCAAGCCACCAGTGTTGCCCTATTCACTGACCCACATGGTGGGGTGTGTCTTGTGGTCTCTTCCAGAATTGCCATGACCTGGAAAAGATGGATCTTGAAGAATGCATCCTGGTGAGTGGCCTCCTGACAGCCCTACGGGGTGCCCCTCAGTCACTACCAGGTAGCCCAGCACAGCCTGAGACATGGGCTGGCTGTCGTCCTGACCCTCCTTGCCCAGCATAGGTGGTTGGGGTTGGGAACCTGTGAGGGCCATGGATGTATAAATTTTTGGCTATTCTCAGTCATCAGACAGAGCTACAGCAGAGAAGATCAGGATAGCTCTGTCTTTTGCCAAACATAAAAACAAGTAAACAAAAATACTCCTTTTGTTTTTTAGAACTTTAGGGAGAAACAGGCTTGCATGTCCAGTATGGGGTGACTCCAGACAGAAGAATCCTGGGGAGCCTTCCTTGCCCACTCCTTCTTTGTCCTCTGCCCCTAGGCACCCTCAGGGCACCAGAGGAGAACCCAGAGAACAGTTTTACATCTCCAGGAGTGGGCAGATTTGAGGTTGCTGGTGAAGAAAGGAGCTCCCAGCCCAAATGTGCTTGAGATGAGTTTGTAATTCTCTCTTGCACCTTTTGATTCTCGTGTTCAGGAGAAGCCAGGATTAGGTATTAAGTTCTGGTGTAGAAGCCACACTGACACAGCGTGTTTCCCTCCAGATAACCGACAGCACACTCATCCAGCTCTCCATTCACTGTCCTAAACTGCAAGCCCTGGTGAGTCTGAGTTTTTTGTGACATTATTCGCTTCTTAGGAATGAAAGAACTCTCCTTGCTAAGCAAGAATCTGGGTTCCCTTTCTGTAAAGATATCATCATTCTTGGTTTCAAAGATATGTTAGTTGGGTTAACTTGAGAGGCAGGATATCTAAATGTCACTGCTTTCATTTAAGGATGTGAACCTAATAGGGATCCATGCACTTATCACTTCATTCAAGATCATGTTCATCTCGTCAGGTGGAGTGAAAGTTAGCATGTTATAATGTCATAACACAAAAGATTGAGGCCATCCTTGTGTGTTATTTACATTTCATATCTGCTCATATATATATCTGCAGGGGAGAAAAGAAGGGGAATATATTGAAAGATCCAAAATGAGCAGTGAAAAGAGCCCTTGACCCTCTTAGCTGTGCAGACATCTCGTGCACATTTCACATCCAGCTGTTGGACCGGGAGCCTGGAGCAGGGGAAGAGTCCCCATCCGGGAGAAAGCCCACGTATGGGAACCTGTGCTCTGCCTAATCTCGGAAATCTGACCTTCTGGATAACAGCCCCATTTTTTCGGTAAAGAAACAGGGCTCAAAGTGGTTAAGGGGCTTGCCCAAAGTGACACACCTGCTCCAAGGCACCGTATCACTTGGCCTCCACTGAGTCTGGTCTTTCCACTGCCCTGAGATGTGTGCAACAGATTTTTCTTAAACCAGCTTTCCCTTAGGTCTTTTTTGAAACTTATTTTGTCCTCAGGAGCTAGAATTCTGTAACATCATTTGGCCTGGACTTAATCTCCCCACTGATTTTCTTTATTTCCATATTCCCTCTGGACACTTTCGCCCTCAGGCACAAGTGTGGCTGGGCTTTGGACACCTCTGGGACTTTTAAAAAGCGTTTGGATCAGATTTCAGAGACTAGTCAGGAACCTAGCTGCATCCAAATTCTCTGAGTAAATTGTTTTTCTCTATGTATTGCAGATAATTTTGTAGTTCTCATGATGTCTTTACCGCTTAATCGGTTCAGATCCGGATTGGTAACTGATAGAACCAGTGATTCAGATGTGCGTTCTCCTTTCATCCCCCCACCTGTTTGTCCCCTGAGACCTCTGACCTCTGAGAGATCTGGGAAATGTTTGGAGCCCCATTTTTTGTTTCCTGTTCTAACCTCCAACCTCTCTGCTGCCCCAAGTGCTATCTCTGTCCTACCCCAAGAGACCCTAGACCAGGACACCTACCCCTTCATCAGGTTCCACAGGAAGTCTCCTCACAACAGGTACCAGGAGCCTGAGGAGGGCTTACAGTGAGCATTGCAAGCCTTTCACTCTCTCCCTGACTCCTGCCCTTCCTGTCTTCTCTTCAGGGGTACAGGGTCCGCCCCAGCAATTGTCAGGGAATGTCCCAAATAAACAGTGTTCTTCCCAATGAGGTTTCTGGTGACTGAAAATCTTCTCCATTTTGTCCCCTACGTTTATTCAAGCTCCTCTCAGAAAGAGGACTTAGAGTGAAATATAAGCTATAATAAAACCTGAAGTCTAAGGTAAGAGCCCAAAATAAATAACATAAAGAATTATTAGCAGAAAAGTCAGGAAAGTACAGTTGAAGTACTAACTTAGCTTTGAGATTCTAATAATCAGGACAGAAAAGGGAAACACCCTGGATTGCATCTATTTCCTATCCATCTAATTCACTCTACAAACTGTTGATGTCCACCTCATGCCAGGCACTGTTCTAGGCACTGAAGAATACGATAATTCATCAGGAGAGACCAACTTTGTCTTGACTCTGAAGTCCCAGAGAAGTATGTGTTCTAGATCCTTGTTTGAGGGATACATGCGGACCACTACCCACTTTGGTAATGGACAGTAATAGCAGCACCTCTGTCAACCCTCAAGCGAAGCCGAGGGCAAATTCAAGTGTAGGTTTTTACTGCAGTGGGTCCCACAGCTCAGATGTTCAGCCGGCTCACGGTCTGACTTGACATAATGGCAGCACATGGAGGAGATAGGGAGGCCAGCCAGCACGGCCCTTGGCCCCCAAGCACACCATGTAACAGGTGCATGTCTTCTCTCTGCAGGCCTTGTGCTGGGGCAGGTGGCCCCAAAGGAGCATCCTGGTCTCCACCCTAAGGAAACTTGGGAGGGTCAGATAGCACTGACCGTGCGTGACAGACCTGCACATAGGCTGCTCTGGGGACCCACATCAGGGATTCCTCCCCCAATCTACAGGGTTTAAAGGAGGCAACACTGTTGAGGGGAAAACAACATAGACTCAGAAATTTGAAATATGGTTTTAATCTTTTACTAAAGATCTGCAAGTGGGAAGAAATGTGGGAAGTGACTCCAGCTTGAAGCCACATGACTACCGCACCTCAGTTCCTAACACTTCAGGTTGTCAGGTTCTCCTTTATACATGAGTGAGGCCAGCGTGCACATAAACTACCCCTTCCAGAAATTGCTCTGTGATCCTCAAGGGAGGAAGGGCCTTGTACTCACATGAAAACAGAATTCATAAAGCTATTCAGAAGGGAAAACTGATCACGTTTATTTGAAAATAAGTCAAATATACATTTACAAACAAGGGGATTCCCAGATTCAAAAGAATACAAAAGAGTAGGACCTGGAAGATCTGTAGTCACGAAATTTGTTCAGAGGAGGCTGAGGATCCTCTTGGTCACTTGAGTTTTTGGCTGATAGGATGTGTTGACTGAGGGAAGGAAGGGGCTGGTTTCCTTTTCAGTACCAAAACCAGTTTGAAGTTTTTTAAAAATTGTTTTATTTTGTAATTCATTTGTCCTAGAAGCTGTCCAAGTGGAATTTTATTGGTCTGTTATACAAGTGTTGCTTAACAACAGGGATCCCTTCTGAGAAATGTGTTGTTAGGCAATTTCATCATTGTGCAAACATCGTAGAGTGTACTTACACAAACCTAGATGCTATAACACGCCTAAGCTACATGATGTGGTCTGTGGCTTCTAGGCTACAAACCTGTACAACATGTTTCTGTACCGAATACTGTAGAATGGTAAGTGTTTGTGTATCTAAACATTGCTAAACATAGAAAAGGTGCAGTAAAAATACAGTATTATAATCTTATGAGACCACCATCATATATGCAGTCCATCATTGACCAAAACATCATTATGTGGCACACGACTTATTCTATTAAAGAATAAGGAATACTGCCAGAAAGAAAATATATTACTTTATTGTTATGAGGTTTTATTTTTCATCCCGATTTATCAAGGGACAGTGATGTTGCGTAGAAAGCAAAGTCCGTCAGATGTCAAATCAGTCACTCTCCCCTCAGAATGACAAGTAGCCAGTTGGTGGAAGCCTACTCTTGGCTATGTGAGAGAATCTTATCAAGCCGCTACTCACTGCCCTAGAGGAAAAAATAGGGATGCAAGACTTGGTGATATTTAAATTATTATTTTCTCCCATCTAAAGTGGAAACATTTGACAACTTTGAAAATAACAATGTAACATAGAACGCATGTCGTGTCTTGGTTTCACACCCTGCCGTGTGACCCGCATCTCTCACCTTTCCCAGTCGCCCCTTCTGTTGCCCAGCTACAGTAATTGAACCCTTTGATTTCATCATTTTTTCACCGTTGATCCACCCTTTTGCTGTTCCTTCCCCCTTCCCCACTCAGCCTAAGTTCTATGGCCAATTATTAAATTTCTCCCTTGATCCTCAAGATTTACTTAGGAAAGTTTCACTTGATCCTTCCTCACTTAGCAAAGCCATCATTCTATTTAAATCTCTCTCTCAGCTCCTGAGCAAGTTCTTGAAGCAGGAGCACAAGTAAGGTGGAGCAGGGCTTGAAGGCTTTCGTCAGAGGAAATAGCACGTGTTCTTTAGTGGATCTGCAAAAGCCCTGGCTGGATTTTAGGGTGTGGGAGGAAGAGAGGAGATGAGGCTGAACAAGAGGCAGTGACCAGAGCCTCATGGGCACTGTCAAGGAGGCACTAGACTCATTCCTCTCAACTGTCTCCATGAGGCTTTGAAAAGCTGATTGTCTAAAGGGCTGCTGTTCTGTGGCACCACCTGAAGGAAGTGGCACAGCCTATGGTTTGCTCCAAATTGAGGACCCTGGCTTATTCAGACTTTCTAGTGATCTCTGAATGTCGAGATACATAAGACCCATTAAGCTGCTCCAGACACTCCAAAGCAGTGACTCCCATGCACACATTTGGGGACCTACATGTCTAAACCAACTGCTGGGGCCAAACCCCGCCTCCAGTACATGGACCTCCTATGGCTAAGATATTTAGTTTATCCTTATTGGATCTGGGTGCACACAAATTCATGATGATTATGTCTTACCTGATGAATTGACCTTTTTTTTTTTTTTTTGTCCTTTTTGTGACCGGCCGCACCGCGCTCAGCCAGTGAGCGCTGTGAGCGCACTGGTCATCCCTATATAGGATCCGAACCCGCGGCGAGAATGCAGCTGCGCTCCCAGCGCCGCACTCTCCCGAGTGCGCCACTGGCTCGGCCCTGAATTGACCTTTTTTTTTTTTGTCTTTTTCCGTGTCCGGCAATGGATCGCAACCCTCAGTGTCGCCCCCGTACCGGACCGGGACCGGCAATGGGATCGGCAACGGGATCGCAGCCCTCGGTGTTGCTCCCGCGCCTCGCTCAGCCAGTGAGTGGGAACCGGTCTGTATGTGGGATCCGAACCCTCGGCGGGAGCGCCGCCGCACTTCCCAAGCGGCGCACTTAAGCAGTGCGCCACCGGGCCAGCCCCTGAATTGACCTTTTTATGACTATGAAATGTTCCTCTTTACCACTCTTTGTCTTGAAGGCCATTTTATGATATTAATCTTTCAGTTTATATGTGCTTTTATATAGAGTGTCTCTTAGAGAAGACATATAGTTGGGCCTTGCTTTTACCTAATCTGATAATCTCTTCTTTTAATTGGAATGTTTGGTCATTTTGTGGAAATACCTCACACCCACCCACTTATCTCTGTCTCCCCCACCAGAATTCATCAGGTCCAAACTATCAGTCATTTCTTTGCCCCCCAAATTGTGGTAGCCTCCCACTAGCTCTCAACTGTGTCTACTTTTGTACTCAATAATTTGGTAGTCAGTGTGGTTTTTTTGTGGGGATTTTTTTTGTTTTTTTTCAAATTTAACTTTTTTTTTTTTTCCCTTTTTTGTCTTTTTTCGTGTCCGGCAACGGATCGCAACCCTCAGTGTCGCGCCCGTACCGGACTGGACCGGCAACGGGATCGCAACCCTCGGTGTTGCGCCTGCACCTCGCTCAGCCAGTGAGCGGGAACCGGTCTGTATGTGGGATCCGAACCCTCGGTGGGAGCGTCACTGCACTCCCAAGCGGCGCACTGTAGCAGTGCACCACCGGGCCAGCCCTCAAATTTAACTTTTTACTAAAGTAAATATACATGCAGAAAATGTACTTATTATTGGTGTGTGGATCAATGCATTTCCATAAACTAAACACACACACCGAGATTAAGGATCAACATTACCATTACCCCCGAAAAGCCCCCTTCTGCTCCCTTCCAGTCACTAATCCATTGCCGTTTCTGTATTTTATTATTTAAATTGTATGATCATGTGTACTCTTCTGTGTTTGGTTTCATCACACAATATTACATTTGTGACTCATCCATATTGCTGCATGTAGTTGAACATTGTTCACTCATTGCTTTATGGAATGGGTACACTGATTTATCCTTTCTACTATTGAATAATTGAGTAGTATCTACTTTGGAGCTATTACAACCAGTATTGCTATGTTTTTGGGTTAACATGCATGCATTTCAGTCAGGAATATCCAAATTCCCACTGCAGCATGCATATGAGAGTTCCAGTTGCTCCACATCCTCACCAACACTTATTTTCCATCTTTTTCATCACAGCCATTCTGGTGAGTATGTAGTGATACGTGGTCGTTTTGAAAAACAAATGTAACATCACATCCTTCTTAAAACTCCCAGTGACCTTGGAATCAAAATTCCTTTATGTGGCTTTCACAACTCTGACTTGGTCCCTACCACTCCCATTCCTTCTGCATCTAGATGTGTCCTCTTACTTCTCAGCTATTATTCTGATCTTCCCAAACTCAGTACTTGGAACTGTGCTCCCTGCCACCCCTGGGGCTTCCACACAAGTTCTGTTCTTTCCTACTTCGCTCCTCCTTCTTCAGTATTCAACTCAGTGCTATCTTTCTCAGATCAAATCCCACTACCATATGCTCTCAGAGTACTTACCTCGGCTTTAGTGTTTAATTAGTGCTATTTCATTTCTAGACTCTCACTAGACCAGTGCAGAAAAATGTATATTTTTACTTGCCATTCCACACATAGGGCCTGCCAGAGTTGGAACTTATATATTTGAAGGCACAAATGAACGATTGGGACCATTTATGCAGAACTTTTCGCTTGTGAAGACTTTCATGTTGGGGTGAATATTACATTTGAGATGCACGGAGGGAAACTGTGAGGTCTGAAACTATTTATTGATATGGAGAACTTAGGAAAATTATAGGAATGTCATGTGGCTATATAATATTAATCTGAATTTACTTTCTGCAACCTTTACCGTTTACCCAAAAGAAGCCAGTGGTGTCAGATCACAGTGTTCAAGGTATATTTAATTATAACCTTCTAAGATGCTCAGTATATCTCTGAGTTATGGCTGTTTGCACAAGTTCCTAAATGAACAAGGACATTGGAGTCATTGATTTCACTGGCCTCCCATCAAATGGAGAATTGGGCAATAAAACTGTTCTCAAGGGGGTAAACTCTGAAATTTCCCCTGAAACTTTTATTTCCATCTTTACAGTCAGAAAGGTGAGAAGCTACTGCCCAGTTGTAGCCAACCAGTGACCAAAGGGCCCCAAAGCTTTGTGTTTGACCCTCCCTGCCTGAATAAGTAGTGTCTTAGTACATTTTGTGCTGCTATAACAGAGTATCACACACTGGGTAATTTATAACAAATTTATTTCTCACAGTTCTGGAGGCTGGAAGTTCAAGACTGACATTGCATTCAGATTGAGGGGGCAGTATCTGGCAAGGGCCTTCTTGCTGCATCATCCCATGGTAGAAGGTGGAAGGGCAAAATGGCCAGCTTCCCTGCTTTTCCTAAGGCCTTGAGTCTTGAAGTGAGAGGGTCCTGCAAACATTTGCTCCTTTCTCCCTGATCCAGAGCCTGTCCCACTGTGAGCTCATCACAGATGATGGGATCCTGCACCTGAGCAACAGCACCTGTGGCCATGAGAGGCTGCGGGTACTGGAGCTGGACAACTGCCTCCTCATCACTGATGTGGCACTGGAACATCTAGAGAACTGCCGTGGTCTGGAGCGCCTGGAACTGTACGACTGCCAGCAGGTTACCCGCACAGGCATCAAGCGGATGCGGGTAGGTATGAGGCAGGGGAGTTGGTTATGCCTGGCATAATTTCTAAGCAACAAAGGAGTATGTCAAAACTCAATGTCCATTTTCTCCATTCTATTTAAGGCAATAGTTATGCAAACTGATCTGGTTACATAGGTGTCACCTTAGACTTCTTCACGATGTCCTTGCTTAGAACCCACCCTGCAAGATCCAATTTGAGTGGGTTTGGAGTGGAGGTTCCATGTAGTCTGGTGATCAGCACCCTTATAAGAAGGCATCTGTTAAAGGAAAGCAACTGAAGGTTGAAAGTCATTATCAGTAGGAGATAGAACATGATTTTGGCTAATTTCCAAGTAAGAGAGCTTAATAGAATTTGGCTTTCTTTCCCCGTATAGTTCACCTACATCATTTTCCTTATCATGCTTTATTTAAGCTTAGGCAACTTTATATTTACATACCAAAGCAGCCCCATCCAGTGTGCTGCAGCTGTAAAGGACTTCGCTAAGTTTGCAAACAGGGCTGGGTGGAAAGATATCAACTTATGAGTTTCCATTTGTCTTTAGAAGGTATTGTTTGGGGGCTGGGGAGGGATGTAACAGGAGTAGCTCTAGCCTACAGCAGAAATTCTATTTAACTGTCTGTCCAGTTATATTAAAGTGTGGTAGATTCTAATGGAGGACTACAGGCTTTTCTAGATTTATGACCATAATCCTAAAAATACCACCATAGACTCCTCCTGTTTTCTACTTCCAGGCTCAGCTCCCTCATGTCAAAGTCCATGCCTACTTCGCTCCTGTCACCCCACCAACAGCAGTAGCAGGAAGTGGACAGCGACTGTGTAGATGCTGTATCATTCTCTGACAGCAGCTATCTGAGCCCAAGGAATGACGTGATGTTATCTTCCTCCAGAGAAGACCCGAGTCTTCTGAACTACTCCACCATCATCCAAATCTGTTGATTCTCCATTGGGAAGGGCATTTACAGGTAAAAAGACCTCTATATGGAATGCAGTAACTCTTTCACCTTTATTCCGCTGTGATGCAATCAGATCAAAGCATTGTGTCAGTTAACACGTGGCAAGAGTGGTCTTAGTGCAGCCAGGACCATGCAACAAACCTGAAACTCTTAAGAGGTGGATACCTACCTAGGTACAAAAGTCCTACCCTTGGCTTTATCAGCATTCCTCAAACGGATCATCAGTGTTTTAGCACAAAATGAGCAGAAAAAAATATATATGCTATTGATTTTCTACGTGATACTTAAGCCAGTGGCCTACTTTAATTCACAATGATTCCATTTTGATTAGCAGGACTTCTCCACTTTGAAGATTAAATAGCAACTTTATCAAAGTGACTGTACTGAAAATTCACAACGCCTGATAAGTTTTTTTATGTAGAAACTTATGTGGAAGGCATGTTAATAGATTTCCATGAGACACCAAAGAAATGAGGACTCTACACTGGGTGGAGCAGGGTCTTCACCTTTCTGTTTCTGTCATATACACCTACAGGGACCAAAAACTAAACAAAAGCAACTCAGAGTTTGTGTTGCCTGATTGGAAATTATAAGCTCTGGCGTATGCTACAGCACATAATACATTTTTGTTATAGGAAAAAAGCTAATTATGTCCATACTCTCACAAAATTTGGGGGATCTTAAAGAAACAGAATTGAATAAGACTTAAGTTTTCTATAATATAATCAATTAAAAAAAACAATGAATGGATGCATGTAGAATGAATGTGGCTTTTTTCAAGTTTATTTTAAAATCTTAGAAATCAGGTTACACCAGAACTATTCAAAAATTTTACACACTTCAAACTCAGATCAGTAAAGTGTTGGCACCTTTTAGACTCATAAAAATGAATAAACCATTGCAATGCTTAAAAAAAACTAAGTCAGAGGGTTTTATTGCTTTTTTGTGACAGACAAATCTGTGCAAAACCGTTTTCCAAATTCAGACCTACCTTCCTAATGTTATCTGAAATATGGTTAAGTTAACCAGTTTTTTGCTGTGGCCAATTCTTGCTCTGTGGTATCCACATTTGTGATGTTTACTGAAGATTAGGAAGCCATCACCATCCTGTGACAGATGTTAATGGTAGCTGACCCTTCCTTCAACCACTCCCCAAACTGAAGGCTGAGGAGCTAGCTCATGAGAAGCTGAAGTGAAACGGCAAAAACAAAATAATTCCCTGTAACTAACAATACCTCTATCAGAAAAACAATTTTAGAAGCATTTTTAAGTACACACTGCCTCAACTGCATTAGAGGGAGAGAAGGCAGTTACATATTTACCCCTCTAAATTGACTGAGCAAGACTGTCAGAATCAGCATTGAAGTCCTGACGATTTTATTGTCTTATGACCTGGTCTAAAAATTGTGTGAATACCATAGCAGTTGTTTAAATACACATTTATACCACTGTTGGGGTGGGGGAGAATGACTGAAGCCATTTAAATAAACAAATGAGCAAGTAACACAGACTTGCTTCAGTGATTAAGAATTACAGTCTCTATTTTAAAATAACTTAAATCACCAGAGCCTTCTATACATTCTCTTTTGAGCCAGGATTCAACCTATCAATCACAGTTACTGGGCTCAAAGCTCAATGACCCATGACCTCATTTACAAAGTAGGAGAACCCTCTTGTAAGAAAATCAAGTTTGCTTCCTCTTAAAGTATGGAACAGTTACTGGGATAATCTATGCTCGATTGCATCAGCTTTGAGAAAATAAAGGGTTGGGGGGAACCCGACATGGGCCTAACTTCTTATAACATTTCAACTGGTGTATGCCTGGAACACATACAGAACCCACCCCTTCATTCTATGATTTGAGGTGGCACTGGCAAGAACTGGAATTTTAAATGAGACAACGTTTGCAAAACAATCGGAAAACATTTATTATACTGAAATGTGTACATACTACTATTAAAAAAACAAAGTAGCAAATTTGCTGGTGCCATAATTTATTTAACCTGTTTCACTGGGACAGACTAATGTTTAATGCTGCTCAGTGTAATTTCAAGTTTCATGAGCTTCTAAGTGTTTTTACCCCACTTCTAAAACCTGATGAGGAATTCAAAATAGCACACAGCATTAAATGACATTTATTGTTCCATAAATCTTGAGACCCAAAAAGGAATGCTAAATAGACAAGCAAAACTCAAACAATTAAGAGATAAGCTCACTTCTTTCCCAAAGTGACTGGTACAGAAAACATGTGGTCATACAAAAGCAAAGAGAAAAGGACAGAAAGGAAAGCTCTCCTCCTATAGGATCTAAAGGAGTTACAGATGTTTTCAAACCAAAGATGAAAATATTGAGACAGTGCTTCTTTGTAGCAAATAATTAACCCCCTTTATGAATAAACAAAATATCAAAGCTTTTACCCACTGAAGTAGTTTATCTTCTGGGAGAGATTTTAAACTAAAAATTACTTATTCCTATTTCCACCTAAACAAAGATGAGGATTAAATGGTACATTCAAAGCCAAAACACCTGGCTAAATGGACAGAGATGCTATAATTAAAATGGAACAGAAGTTTTAGAAAAAAATTTTGGTCTGCTATAGCACAGGTCTCGAAAATGCTTGCTCATCAATCTTGGGAAGGCTTTGGGTTAAGGGTGGAGATAAAGGTAGTAGGAGAAAAATAAGAAAACGGTGGATCCCCTTTGAAAAATACGCTAGCAAACAAGCATTTGGTTTTATGAAAGAGGCACCCTTTTTATAGAAAAATTAGCTATTATGTGGTGCATAAAAAGCCTCTAAATAATCACCAGAATATTTATCCATGATTGTACTAAAGCTCAATATTTGAGGAGAGATGTAAGGGATTACTATGGTACATTTTAGTGTTTAATTTATGACATCTAGTGTTTCCATGAATAATTTCATCTTGTTCATAACAAAGATCCCTTAACACAAAGTCAGAAGCTATTTCCAATGTCTGGAAGGGCTTTAAAAATGTTTAAGAATAAGATGGCATGGGGGGTGGTCAGAGATGGAGGGAGGGGGGAAAATGGGAAAGAAAAAAACCAAAGGTTTAAAAGGCAAGGAGGCTTCAAAAAATGAAAACCAGAAACTAAAATGCTAAAAATGGAAGCAAAAAAGTTTTTGAATAAATCCACGACAAAGCAAAAACACAAAAGTCTTTGTACCTATTAGGATTTACACTGATCCTCTCATCAAGGTACTCCTGATAATGCAGTTTGCTTCAAGCTCATCTTCTTGGCTTAGATCTTCCCCAATCTGGCATGATCACATCAGATGTACACCCTTAGACATGATTTCTTCCAAGAAGTGCCAAGCCTCTTACCTGACCACCAGTGGCCACATCAGCACAGTGCATCTCTCCACACATATTCCATGCTGGCTCCACGACAGCACTGTCCCCCATCCCCTCCCCAGGTCAGCATACGGTTCAGGCAATAAAAGCCAAACTGGCACAGACAGGAAATGCCCACAGTAAGTTTTTACATTCATTTCCAAACCGCATACAGTGTAAAAAGACAGCAAAGGCTGTTTCTAAGAACTGTATCTACTGGCCTCTGCCAGAGAAGCAGGCAGCTGTGCCTGCACTGTGGCCTCCAGAGCTCGATGCACGCTGTCCTGAAGTGCTCACTCTCATGAGGATGCCTGGCTACGGCAGTGACAATGACGAGATTCGCCTCTCATACAGCTCATTGGAAGGGTCATCTTGTGTTTTCAATATGAAACATTTCATACAGTAAAATCCAATCCCAAGACTTCTTGGATTCAGTCTTCACACACTTTTAAGCGTGACTTTATTTGGTACTGAATATAGTTCAGTCTACATAAGACATCACTTCAAATATATGTGGATACCATCACCATTTTCAGCTGCAGAAGGAAAAAAGTTATTTTGTTAGCCAGGCTTACAAAATCAAGACTGTTAAATTGAAAACTCCCTGAAATTGACCACCCCAACTCAGAGGTTACCTTGAAATAATTCTAGAGAAAAAAGCTGATTAACTTGCTTTTAGCTCCTCTTCCCTAAGACAACTTCATGTACATGTTCCCTTTTTAGACAATTCTGCATTTTGCTGCCTGGCCCATACTCTTATCAGCGCCCTGCTCCCATACTGCTTGCCAGTTCTGGGGGATAGGGGTCTATGAAGACAAGCGGCAGCAGTGCTGTAAGTAAGGGGAGCAAGAGCTGGAGGCAGAACAAGTGAAAATACCATGCAAGGGCAAAAGACAAAGTCAACCTACAAAATATACAAGTAAACTAAGGGTGCATATGGGAGAGCATACATCCATCTTTCCTAGAAAATTTTCTGAACTCCTCAGAGGTAGATTTGAAACACTTAAAAAAATATATTGTAGGGCCGGCCCGGTGGCGCACTGCTACAGTGCGCCGCTTGGGAAGCGCGGCGGCGCTCCCACCGAGGGTTCGGATCCCACATGCAGACCAGTTCCCGCTCACTGGCTGAGCGAGGAGCGGGGGCAACACCGAGGGTTGCGATCCCGTTGCTGGTCCCGGTCCGGTACGGGCGCAACACTGAGGGTTGCGATCCGTTGCCGGTCACGAAAAAAGACAAAAAGACAAAAAAAAAAAAAATATATTGTTACTATTGCCTGGTGGCTTAGTGTTTCTCAGTAAATGCTGAGAAGCAATACAGGCATTCATAAAGAAAAATTAATTTTTTCATGATGGCAAAGTCTGAAAAACAGTAAACAAACTGGAGAAGAAATCCTATGATGTCTGACACCAGAACTGTCCACTTGTTTCACAAAACACAACTGTACGATTTTAAGTTTCCTTTTTTAGACAATGAATTTTGCAAGGTAAAAATTCTACAGCTTTGAGAACAAAAGACTGAGCAGAAAGGTACTAAGCTAAAAATGTTTCTGAAAGGTAAAGTGAACCAGTTCACAGTTAAAAACAGCCTTGCAGGTAACTTGAAGGCATATGCAACACGTCAGGCACAAAAAAAAATTTCAGCACTGTTTGGGGCCATTCCTCTCAAGAGTAACTGCCTGGAAAGGGGGACACATGACATCTTCCTCTTCGAGGGACAGCTTTTGTGCCAAGATTGGATTTGGATCTTAATCCACCTGACTTTTAAAGCAATCTATGAATGTATGATCTCTTCTCAAATAATTCTGCATTTAAAAATCCCTCCTCATGCAGAATTACCTGCACACCTAAATTTTTGCAGTTATGAATATGCTAACTACCCTGATTTGATCATTACACATTGTATACATGTCCTGAAATATAACTCTGTACCTCATAAATATGTACAATCAATATGTTTCAAATATAAATTCCTTAAAAATACATCCCTCCTCTACTTAACCTTTTAATGCTGGAGCTCACCTGAGCCCCATTTGGGCCCTCTTTCCATCCATATTCTCTCTCTAAATGATCTCAACTTCTATGGCTTTGAGTCATTGCTGATATGCTAAAGGGCTTCCAAATTTATATCTTAAGACCAGGCCTCTTCTCTGAGCACCAGACTAGTATAATTAACTGCCTACTTGACATTTCTACATGTCCAAAATAGAACTCTTGACTGCTTTACCCCAACCTTACTTACCTCTTTAATGAGACCACCATCTGCCTAGTTGCTCTCAACAGAACACCAGGAGTCACAACCACTTCTCCCTCAAATGTGGAGCCCATAGCGCTCCTATAAATCTATAAGATACCATCACCTCTTGCCTGGATGAGATCTCCTGCCTCCAGTTTTGCCACCTTTCTTATGTCTCCAGAATTATGAGTAGAAGAAAAACCTAATCACACTACTCCTTTGTTTAAACAACTTCATTGACTTTCCAATGCATTTCAAATAAAATTCAAACTCCCATCATCACCAGGTCCTGCATGTCCAACCCTGCCTCCCACTTTACCTCCACCTTGCTCAGCTTACCCTCACACACCACGTGGCAGCTACATGGCCAGAGCTCTTCCAGGCCTTTAAAGAAGCCAAGTGCTTTCCTATGCTCACAGCCCCACACTACCTTAGGACACTATTCCTATGACCAACTCCTTCTCACTCTTCATGTCTAAACATTAATGACACCTACTTAGAGAAGCCTTGCTTAACAGTTTCATGCCCCCACCCCAACCCAGATCCCCCTTATCCATAAGCATCCCACACTTTCCTATTCCTTCATGGCACTTAAAATATTGGTAATTTTGTGTATCTGTTGGCCAATTTTGGTTTGCTTTCCCCACTAGGGTGGCAGTTCCATGGACTCTGTTTTGCTCAAGATCCACGGAGCACCAGAAGCACTGCGTCTGAGATAAGGTGCTCAGAAAAAGTTGGCTGAATAAATTGATTTTTTTTCCCCAGTCATCTAGAAGTAGTGGCTCCTCTTCCTTATTTGCTAATTTCTACTATGACCACTAGAAATATTCTGATTTCTCAAACTCTCTTATTAAAATTAGTAATGCCAGCATTTTCAAGAGTAAACAAACAAGAGGGCTGCTAATTAGCAGTGCACACTATCTTTCATGTTTCCAGCATTTTTTAGACACATGCACACAGCAAAGTACCTTTAACTGTGGAGAATAAAAAACAACTCTCATCTTGAAAGTTCTGAACCATCTAGAAGGATAAAGCAGATATGTAAGCATAATTAAGAACCAACTGCCCTTTCTTAACTGGCTAGAAATAATTAAAATAGCAGTAAAGGGAAATGTCATAATCTATATATTTTTCTTGCACAAGTCCAGGACTAAATGGCCAAAATGATTATTCATGAAGGTAATGTGAAGTAGTAAAAATTTATACTTGCTGCACTGGCAGGGCCCTGTGCTAACCATGCCTGCCTGTGATGGTCCCTGCCAAGTCCTATGGATAATGACTCTAACAAAAATTGCACAAAGTGCTCTTATTACTTGCTTGTTACTGAACATGGCGGGGAGACTGTACTTCTAACCTTAGATTTTTTTTTTTTAATTAGTCATCAATTAATGGACAAAAGGAGAACACACCGAATGCATCAGCGCATAAAAAGGGCCAAATCCCACCACTAACCCTATAGTCCCCAATGAGTGTCTGCATTCAAAAGGGATAGGGGGAGGCTGAGCCAGTTTTCCTTGATTTGTATTCCTTATTATCACTAAGATGCCTAAAATGCTTGGTTATTAAATTCTTATAAATTTTGGTTTCCAACTCCTTGAAAATGATTCTCTTGAGTATTTGCAAAAGAGGTCTAAGAATTTTTCTAAATACCAGCGTGAAAGGGAAGAGTAAATAGCCATGCGTGATTGATTTACCTGATCACTAACAAGAATGTGAATACCAGTGGGACCCTGTCTGTAAACTTGGTTAATTTTATGGAAAGGAATATTAAACACCAATGCAAGTTTTCGAGCAACTTCTGAGGCAACCATTTCTTCCAAGTAGATAGCATGATAAACTGGAAAAAAAAAAAAGAACAGCATTTTATAGAAATCTTTGATCTGTAGGAAGATCACACCTTTCAAAGTACCAAAAAATAAATAAATTAAACACGGTAACAAACTAACATTTCTTTCCCCCTCTTACTATCTTAAAATCTCCAACTACCCACCTGAAATGTAAGAATACATTATTTTATGCTCACACATATAATTTAATAAACATTAACAGTAATCTCTATACACAAGAATGAGGTTTTAATTCCTTATATCTTTCTGCAATGAATATGGAGTTTCACATATTCGAAATTTAAAAACAAATAGGGATTGGCTGAAAATGAGCATAGGGGATCTTTTGGGGGGGGTAATAGGATTCAAACTGGAATGTAGCAATGGCTGCAATACCCTACAAATTTACTAAAATATCATTAAATTGTATATTCACAATGGGAGGATTTTATGGTATGTAAATTACACCTGAAGAAAGCTGTTTTTAAAAATATGTATTTCTAGTGATATATAAAAAGAACCCTAAAAGGGTCATAGTTTCTGATCCAGTAATCCTACTATTAGGAATTTATCCTAAGTAATAAAAGCTCTCTGTATTCCCAGGCTCCAATACACAGAGAAATTTTTAATATCATGTCAGATACTATACAAAAAGCTAAGGATATAGACAATGAACCCTGATTCTTCTTTATAGAAAGTTCCAGCCACAGTCCATCCAGTAGTCTGCATTACTGGTACATATAACTTATCAGCAGATATTGTCTGCACAGTGCACATCTGTACTGAGTTTCACTCTGCAGGTTCTCCTCAATTATTGGTTCAAGCCAGACATAGATCAGGAATATCACTACTCAGAAATTTGCTTCCCCAAACGAAGCATTTTCTCATGGTTGTATGTGCATTTATGAATGTAGAAAACCTCTGTTCATTATACATTATGAAAAGCTTAGAATTTAGAACTAAAATTAAGGTAAGATTATAGAGCTCATTTAGAGCGGGGGTTACCAAACCACAGCCTACGTGGGCCAATTCCTGTCCTCCACTTTTTAAAAAAAAATATATAGTTTTATTGGAAAACGGCCACATCGATCTATGGCTATTTTAGCACTACAGTGTGTGTGTGTCTATGGCTATTTTGGCATGACAGTAGCAGAGTTGAATATGAAAGAGACCCTATGATATGAAGAGCTGCAAATATTTACTACCTGGCCTTTTACGGAAATAGTTTGCTGAACTTCAATCTAGGTATAAGTTCTCCAATATTTCCATACACCCCTCCACAAACACTCATGTTTGAGGATAAACTTTCCAAAATATTATAATCTTGACCATATGTAAATGATGTATGAAATCTTGACACATGAAGAGCTCCTTTAAATTTCTATCCTTTAAAACTAAGAATTTGTATCCTTAGTCTTAAAATTCACGGCTTTGGGAGTCAAAAAGATACCAAATGGAAAAGCTCACAATAGTGTTCTCCTTCCAATTTTTCAAAATGTTTCAATTTTCAAAATTCAAACCACAATGTATTTTTCTGAGCTCTACCTATTATTAGGTCAAATAATTGCCTCTCTGAATTCCATAACACATCTTTCTCTACAAAGTTCTGAGAGTGTTGCCTTCAATCTGTTTCAGAATGTGGGAAGAGGAAAGATTACTATATACCCACCCTACAAATGAGAAAATAATATGCTTTAATTTTAAGTGCCATAGTTAGAGGGAGGAGGGAGTAGGATTTTTATCTCTACTCCCAATCAAGCACTGTATTAAGAAAATAATGTAGAGTACATTTACAGTGACAAAAGACACAGCACCAAACTCACCACACACAAAGCTCACAGTGCTGGCTAGACACTTGCCTGAGACTTAGGACTCAGGAATTAGGACTATTATTACATACGGGTGCTTCTTTGCACATAAGTGATGTTTTTAAGGGTTTTCCCCTCACTCAGTAAAATGTAAAAAAAGAAAGAAAGACCTTCTTTCTTTTTTGTCAAGTTGTCGGTGCTATATTGATTTCAGTAAATCTGGAATTTAAGAGGAAAAAAAAAAAGCCAGCAAAATCTCAAAGCATTCAAACTAGTCTTTTGTTTGTAGATATTTCTGGTTAAAGGGGCATATAAAAAAGAGAGATCCCTAGTCTCTGAGAAAGGCTGCTAAGTTTCCTCTTCACCCAAGGACTTGACCCCAGAGTTGCTGCCTCTCACTGCTGTCAGGACTCTGCGTCAGTAACTTGAAAGCCCTAATATGGCAGGAGTTTTCCAAAGCCTTGCTCAAGTCCGGCCCATTTCTGTCTGACAATCTCAGAAAGAAAGTGACAGAACCGAGACGGTCTCATACCCACCGTAGGGTGTCCCACTGCCATTCTCGCCTCCACTGCCTGCAGCTTGCTGCTGCCCCTGGGGAGGTGTGCTGCTCGGCTGCTCCTGGCAGACATAGATGGTTAAACGGGGCCTAACTGACCTGCAATCAGAAGATGCCACTGATGAGCCTAGGAGAGAAAGCTGCCTTGCCACATGTACCAATGACAACTACAGGAGTCTAGTTCTATTTCCTTATGAGAACTTTACAATGTTATTTCATTATACAAATAATTTACTAATAAAAATATAAAAACCACACACCTCACACCAACTATCACAGGTGGTCTAATATGATGATCCAGACTCTAAACCATTGAGATGGTCTGTCAGATGCTGGTAAATTTAAGTTTCAAGATTAAGTCAGCAAATTAAAATCACTAAATTCAATTTTAATGGAATTCTCACACCACAAGCCTAGAAATAGCAACGATAGTAAATGGATCTTAAAAGCCAGCACAGTTTACAGTTTTATCATTTTAATTCACAATTAGAAGTTTACATTTTTAATAACTGTTTAGTAATAGTCATGACCTTGAAAACCATAGATTCTGTATAGCTCACCTAAATTAGAAGTTTTGTTTTCTTGGCAACAAACCCAGTCGTCTTCAAGAACTCAGTACTGCCCATGTGCATTTCTACCAGTCTTACAGTCTACCTCTGCCCTCATCAGTGCCTGCATCATATCTGGGCCTGCCCTGAAGGTGTACACAAAACAGTCTTCTCGTGAGCATGATGCTGCCGATGCTCGATGGCACACACAGGCATACGCCAACCTAGCGTGGAAACACATTCTGCCCAAATTCCCCACACGAAGAAAGATACATTCTTATTTCATGCAAAACAGTTCACAGCATTTTACCTTGACTTCAGTGAATTATAGAGCCGAATTCCATCGGCTGCGCCACAAATTTGAACTAAATCCTCCTTTGTCAGTTTTAATAAGTCGGCACCTGGAAAACAGCAGAGAGTGTCTTCTCAAATAAACGGAAAAAGAACTAATAGAACTGGCTGTCTTACAGGCATCTGTCTTCATGCAGTTAAATGTCCTTCAAAACAATCACAAGTATCCTGTAATACACATATACATGAACAACATGAGAAGAAGACACATACACAGACATACTTGTCCCTCAGAGTCAAAGAAAATGCTGACTTTACCATGTCCTGTATCAAGAAGGAGTTTAGATGCGCAGAAGCTGGTAAATCAAATTAATGAGCAGCGCCTATAGGACTATCTGTTCCCAGTACAGGATTTCACTGCCTATCTTATTTAGGGGCTGGGTTGTGGCTGCATGGAAAAACATGATTCTGACCCTAGATAAATAAACCTTGAGATCACCCAGACCAGTCAATCTTTTATTTTACAAAGGAGAATCAAGTCCAGAGTTTTGGAGACTTTCCCCAAATCATGCAATGAGCTGGCAGGAGAGCTAGGATTAGGCCTTTTTATACTGCAACATGCAATGTAAAGTCAAGCATTCTATAACATGATTCTATCACAGCAGCCAGTTTTAATAAGAAAACATGGCAGAGAATTGCACACCATATCTTAAGATTTCCCCCTATAAATACTTGGTAAGTATAAATAACGTGGTATCTAGGATTTGCTTTAAAATACAAGAGAAAGGTGGGAAAAGTAGTGAAGAGCAAGACTGACCAAAGGCTGGCCATTTTTGAAGCTGGGGATGGTACATGGCCCTATAAATACTTGGTAAGTATAAATAACGTGGTATCTAGGATTTGCTTTAAAATACAAGAAAAAGGTGGGAAAAGTAGTGAAGAGCAAGACTGACCAAAGGCTGGCCATTTTTGAAGCTGGGGATGGTACATGCGAGTTCATCATTTTCTTCTCTCTATTCTTTACATCTGAATGTGTCCATAATCTCTTGTTTTACTCTTTTACTGACAGTCAAGATACAGTTTATTGGGGGAATTAATATGCCCTCTGGGATGAAGGCATGACTTCTATAACACTCTTCAGACAGAGAAATGTATCTGCTTAACGTAACAAGAGTGACCTGGGGCCTCCCTCAGTTCCAACGAACAGAGCTTTTTCTACATGCTATGCTTTTCATCTACAAGGGTTCAAGACACCCTCCCACACTGAAATTTTACAATTTCTAGTTTTTCACACATAAAAGGCTTTACTTAATCATACAAAAATGTGCTCCCCAACTAGCAAATGGCTTCCATCTGGTACTTTAATTTTAAAGAGACAGCTACATGGGGAATGACTGACTACTCATTGCATAAACCATACAATAAATGGCACAACAGGAAACCATGTTATTTGTGAAATCAAGCTTTCCTTCAGGTTGGATGTGTGCACACATGTTTTGTCTTCTTAAAGGGATCAAGCTGCATTTTAATGGCCCCTTACCACTGCAAGCAAAGGAAAGCTAACTGCTACTCTACGGTGACCCAGCATTTCTCAGGATTTGTTTGGCCAAGACATGTTAGAAAGTGTTCTGTGCGAAAAGGGTCCCAAGGCCAATATGTTTGGGAAATGCTGCCCCTACTGCCCCTGGCATATCTATCACTCTCCCTCTAAACAGGTTTCCTATAGCACCACCAGGAGAAGCACTGCTTGACATCTTTTTAAATTCCATCTAAACACTCCATTAGCATATTATACAAGAAAAAAATTTATAGTTAAGTATATAAAAACCATACCTGAGTACAATCATACCATAAATAAAAATGCTCAGCAATAAAAAGGATTAAACTATTGATACACACAACAACTTATGTGGATCTTGAGATCATGATGGTCAGTGAAAAAAAGCCAGTCTTAAAAAGCTACATATACTACATGATTCCGTTTATATAACATTCTCAAAAAGACAAAAATCATAGAAACAGAAAACAGCTTAGTGGTTGTTAGGGATTAGGGATGGTGGGTGGGAAGGGTGTGGGTCTAACTATTAAGGGGTGGCAGGGGGAGATCCTCATGGATGGCATAATTCTGTATCAACTGTGATGGTGGTACACACATCTAGATGTGGTAAAATGACACAGAACTATGTATACACATTGTACCAATGTCAAGTTCTTGGTTTTGATATTGCACTATAATTATGTGAAAAATCAAGTGAAGAGTACACTGGAACATCTCTGTACTATATCTTTGCAACTTACTGTAAAGCAAAAATTATTTCAAAATAAAGTTAAAATGAAATTAAAATTGCATAAAGATATATACACATACACACAAATGAATGCACATACTCTGGTGAAACTATAGATTGTACCAATGTCAATTCCCTGGTTTTATGGTGTACAATAGGTATACAAGATATTACTACTAGGGGAAACTGGGTATAGAAGACTTGCCTGCATTTTTTTTTTTTTTGCAACTTCATAAATACCTATCATTATTTCAAAATTAAAAAAAATTAAGGTTAATAAAAGCATAGAAATAAGTAAACAAAACTCTTTCGTGTATGCGCACTTATACAGACACACATACCTGAAAAGTTAGAAAACAGTCTTGTGTAGGAAGAGAATCTGTTTTTGATCAGCCATTGCTGTGTTTCCTGGATTGTAGCTGAAGGCTGAAGTTGCTATTAACAAAGAAAATGAACATAAATAGATAAATTAGTCAAACTTACAAAAATACCCCAAGTCACTGGCATGTTATAAAGAACATTTAAACAAAACACAGAAAGCCTCAAAGTTTGAAGTAAAAAATACCCAAGAAGAGCATGAGTCTGACCACTCAGCAACCCAAATAATGACTCAAGCCCTTGTCAGAAACTTAAAAATGTAGGACACTGAAAGCATCTGATCATTTTAGTGAAGATACTTACTTCACCAGAGGCCTGTGAAACACCATCTCCATGATGATTTGGGGAAGAAGAATTGCTGGGGAAAAAGGAAAAGGGAAAAAAAGATGGTTTATAGGATTTTTTTTTTCCTTTTTGTCTTTTTTCGTGACCGGCAACGGGATCGCAACCCTCTGTGTCGCGCCCGTACTGCGACCAGCAATGGGATGGCAACCCTCGGTGTCGCACCCGCACCGTGCTCAACCAGTGAGCGGACCGGTCTCTATATGGGATCCGAACCCTCAGCGGCAGCGCTGCCACGCTCCCAAGCGCCGCACTCTACCGAGTGCGCCACCGGGCCGGCCCAGGATTTTTTTTTTAATCAATACATTAAAGGCTATTAAACTAAATAAATGTAAAATAAGGCAATACTGTGGGAGAGAGCTATATAGGTTTACAACAAGAATGCAGGAACGATAGGTTAAGGTGTGAATATGACGAGATTAAGACACAGAAAACTGTCTTCTCCATCTGTTCTAGTAAGAAATTCAAGTTTTGTAAAACAAAAGGGTTCTGCCAATCATCTCCAAGGTTGTCAAGAAAATCAGGGCTACTCATTCATTTTAGTTAGGAAAAAAAGATGAGAAGTCAAGTAAGATAAATACCTGAATATAACTGCAAAAAAAAATCTACCTTAAGAAAACAATGAGTTACAAGAAATGGTATAATGATCCTAAGCAGTGCTGGCCAGTTAGCTCATTTGGTTAGAGCACAAGTAACAACAAGGTCATGGTCCCCATGCCAGCCAGCTGACCAAAAAAATGATCCTAAGCAAATATAAAATGGTACTCCTTTAGTACATATATCCACGATTAAAGAGTAAAATTCAAGAGAACAAAAGAAACTAACTAGTATTACTCCCCAGCGTTTCTCAGGTAAAATGAAAAACAACTCCACAGGGAATGTGGCCATCTTCCTGGCTCCTCCACTGACTCCTTTCTTAGCACCTACATCTTAGGTTTAAGATGTGGCTAGTTTACATCCTTCTCCACCCACTAAAACGTAAGCTTTTTCAGACAAGGTTTGTCTGTTTGGTCACATATATCACAGCACCTAGAACAGTGCTGGGAACACAGTGGGCTCTCAGGAAATATCCAGTCAACTAGTGAGGACATGAATTCACAGCTCATCTGTCAAGTCATAATCATTTTCTAAGATGACTCAGAGAGGACTGACTAGGAAACTAGAAGAGCCCTCCTACACGGTAACATGCTGGTCCTCTGGTCTCTCCCCTATGTTTCACATTCCTTAAAAGCATAATAACCTACATGAAAACAAGCCGCCTCATCAGTTTATCCATCTCCTCAGGGGAAAAGCATATTTTTGCATCTCATTAGACCTTGTCAGCATGACCACAGCATTAAAAAAGAGAAACTCTTCCTTTGTGGTCTTAGCTTTCCATAATTTTCCTCCTCAACAAGGAATCTGCTGTTCTCAACTACTCTGCATTAGTTCTTCAGCAAAGCCCCCAGGAATGCAAGGCTCCTGCATGGTGCCCCTGCATCTTCAGGGTGGGAAAAGAAACAGGGCAGAAAATAATCTTAACATATGCAAGTCTTAGTTTCACCTTAACAACTCACTCAGTCCTTCTTTCTTTACCTATAACCCATTAATGTTGTCTTTAGTCTCACAAAGAGTGTATCTTGACTGTATCTTGAAAATGCCCCCTCATCTACAATTACCACAGTTGTGAATGTTTGAGGCACGGAGGGCTAGGAGAAAAGAGGCTGTTAGGCAAAGAAAAGACAATGACTGTCCTCCGACATTGAGGTACAAGCTATTTCCCATTACTACTATATACTTCAGATATACAAAAAAGAGGTTGCTATAAAGGAAGAGGAAGGGAAATGAAGGAGCATGAGATCAGTCAGCTGCAAGCACACAGTTATACATGTCACATACCTGTCTGGGACACTGCAAGTGCTCTGCTGTGGGGAGGTGAAAGTGGGCGCTGGGGAAGGGCTGTTATTCACATAGGCTGTGGGGGTATCAGGCCACGGAGAACACTAAGGATAGAAACAGAAATAAATTAATGATATGTTTTTTAAAATATGTGGAAGAAATATTTTTGTAATTCACTGTCTAGTCTGGCCAAATGCAGGATTACAAAACACAAGACACTTGATGCTCATCAAGCAACCTCACAGACACATGTCAAATTTACTTCCGTGTGGCAAAGAAAAATTTTACCTGCTGTGTGCAGCTAGACACTGATTAATCTTACAGAAGACCTGAAGTGATGACAGCAGCAAAAATTTATAAAGGCATTTTAAATATACACTTAAGTATAATTTACTTTCAAGGACGTCCACCTCCCTCTTTACCAGTATCCTCTATCAGTTCCCCAACAGGCACCTATCAAAGTTTACAAATAGAAGAGACAAGAGAGGATTCATAAGCAACATCTGATACCACATGGTGACCTGGACAGTGGCTCTGTCCTACCTAGTTCTCCTTTGGCCCCCTTCCCCAAGGAGCAGCCTTGCCAGTACCCATCTGCTTCTTTGATATCTCTTAAGATTAACTGTACTCAAAGTAAGGCTAGACATGCCAAGTAACAAAATACATCAACTGTATATGGTACTGCCTCTATCTATCTATCTACATGTTTGTTTATATTTCCTGGAAGGGATATATATGATGAACTTAAATATTTTTCAGCCCTAGGCAAAATTCTGACCAGAGATAAAGGTACAGAGACACACTGACTATTATTACAACTATGAGAGCTGAAGAAGCCAAAGACAAAAGCATGCTAAGCAGGCCATGGTAGTCTTCAACCCTGAGGAATGAAGGTAATCCATTTCACTCCACAGACATTCTTTCTAAAACTAATCTGCCTGAGAATGCCTTCAGTTTCAAGGGTCCCTTTTCATAATCACCCTTCTCCCGTTTTACAGAAGAAAGGCACGTATCTAACCATAGCCCTGGGGTATAAGACTCTCCCAGAGCCAAGCAAAAGATATTAGGAAAGATACTGAGAAAGTTTTTCTGTAAGTCAGGTGGTTTTCAATTCTTTACTTTTAAAATAATTCGGGAGGACCTACTGTTACAGCTGACATAAACTGAAATAATCTACCATATCATACAAAAAGACAGATTACTGGGATTTTTGGCAATGACTCAAAAGGAGTTCCAAGACCTGAATGACACAGCACTAAAAGAAAAATCCTCTAAACGAAGTTTCTCATATCTACAAAAAAAAATCTAGAACTAATGTTCAATCCTTTCTCATCATTCAAGATGCATTCCCAATAACATATCTTTTATTTTTAATAATTATTGATCAAAATTGGTATTATTTGTTGTTTCGATAAATTGGTACTGAGAATCATAGCATTTCTCAACTGAGTTAAGAGCCTATGGTCACAGGAAATTTTAGAAATTAAATTTCAAAGATTTAAGGTTGTAAAGATTCAAAGGTTGTAAAGAATTAGAATGATAATTAAAAGTTTTGCAGGCATAAAAGTATAACAAATTAGGATATAATTTAAGGGTAGTAGAATAGAAACATGAGAGAAGAAGAAAGAATAGAGTAGAACTGTGGATTTAACTAAAGAGCTTCATCATGAACTTTTTAAATAATAATGTGTCAAATTGCTATGGCATTTAGATCCCACAGAATGCACTTCAAAGCATAATGTAATAATTTTATCTTAAATTATAAATACAGATATTCACCATGCCAGAAGACTGCCTCCTTAGCAACTATTTAAATTTATGATGAAAACTTTCAGATGTCAACTTGAAAATGTATAAGGGATTATATATCCTTTTTAAAAGTTCTTTTGAGTGGTAAAGTGTCAAGATCACTAGTGTGAAGGAGATAAGAAACTGTAAAGCACTCTGAGGGCAGAGACCAAGTCTCACCAATGATTACAGGGACTTAAAATCCATGTCTGACACCCATCAATAGCAAGGATACAAAGAAAATAAAATAGAAATCTCAGAATCTTAACATTCTTTACAACTACCCCAATTATGTATCCTTTCAAAAACGGGGAAAATGACTGCAGACTTATTGTTTCAACTATTATCAATCTAATGTGTGCTGGACAGCTTTGCTAAACGTATTGCATGGCATACCAATTTCACTATATATGACATTTTATACAGTGCCCATTCTTTTAAAACTAGGGCATTTGTTTTTCTTTCCATCCTACAGAGTATGAACTCCTCGGCTTATGCAGTTTCAGGAACCCAAGACCCTGTGAGCTGGCTAGCAAATCTAATCACTTATAGGTGTCACATGCTTGCTGTCACCTCCATTACCTAGAAGATTTTCCTGCTACACCATCCTCCCCAGATACAAAATATTACAACACAGCATAACACACGCATCAAAATATCAAGTCTCGCCAAATTTGCTTTGGTAATTACTGCCAGCTGTTTGAGGAATGAAGCCATCAAAAGCTTCAAGTCAATATGGCAGAATAAGGTAGAGACACACCAAGTTTACTGAAACTCCATAAACATACCTATTTCACATTTACACATTTAGCAGTAGAATAGTGTTGTTAAAAGTAAGCAATGGTGGTACCTATGTTCCCGAAGACAGCCTGTAAATCATAAAGGTTCTAGCAATATCTGGCCTGGAATCACATAGTTAGGGTTATCAGTACATTGTGAACACGGTCGCTTCCCAAGTAGATTAAAGAATGATGACCCATTTTTGGCTGTAGGAACTGGCAGCCCTGATTTGAACCAATCAAATACAGCTCAGAGGCAAAGACCAACAGATACACTAAGGGTTCTGTTGTGCAGAATCTCCTGGGAACCAAGAGTAGTGACTATTCAGTGTGGGACCATTTCATACAGAACCTTTTAGACTTTAACAGTAAGTCCTGGATATCCCCTTTGACTGAAAACCAAATGTAATTATATGAAAATTGTAAGAAATGTTGGCATTTGAAGAAATACATGAAATGCTGTGGACTTTCTTATAAGGGATTAATCTGCATCTTGGTTTTTAAAAATAGGTTTCTAAGATGAGCTCTAACCACTCCTAGAAGCATCTTAACTAAATCAAATGCAACCACGGTAGCAAGCAACACACTAGGAAGATGTGAAATCCCAGGCCAGTGAACTGCTGACGTTTTACATACTTTAGACTTGAGTTAAGAATCATTAAGAATTTACCAACAACTTTCCTATCTGCAGATTAGCTCTGGGCTATAAATTAGTTAAAAGGATTTATAATAGGAAGAAAAAATGATTTGAGTTACCAGGATCCCTCCAAAGAAGTTCACTAAGAACCATCTGTGTGGGTCTTCGCTGGGAAATCAGAAGAGGATAAAAACATAAAATTGGAGGAGTGGACATTTTGAGGAAGGTGTATACAGTTGTTCCAACAACCTTTGATTTGAATCAAAAAAGCCCAGTTAAAGAAAATACAACATGGTACTCCATGTGGCACTAGGATGAGTACATTTTCAGTTTCACTACATAGAGAAGCATTTAAAACATTTTTACTCCAGGGCTGGCTCGTGGCTCACTAGGGAGAGTGTGGTGCTGATAAAACATTTTTACTCAATGTATTAATTTAGTAATGAGGTTCTTGTGAGAGTGCTTGTGTGAGTGACTTTCAAAATCTACAGTTAATCACAGAAATACATATAAGTGAAAAATTCATTTTTGGCACCTTAATAGTGGAAACACTGCAATGATGAATAGGATAGCCATTAATACATATGATGACACTTATTTTTAAGAATTCTTTATATTTACTGTGGGTATATAGCTGATCTAAGTTTGCATAACAGGATAATCCTTTGTGGACTATTAGATGAAGAATTGCGTCATAAAATAAAGGTTTAGTGTACTTAACCTGACAAAGCTCATCTTAACCAAAAGCCCCGTGACGGCATGTTGGGGAAATACAGGCCTAAGTGTAGCAAGGTGCACTATTTTGGCCTGAAGCTTTAAGTCACAATGCAGGTGTAAAGAGGAAACACTAACACAGTCAAAGATTTTTTCTACCAGTGCTGCCAAATAGGCTTTTAAAAGCACAGACAGACACACAGTATTATATTACAGGCAGGGAAATGCTACCTAAAATATTGCACATGTTATTGTCAAGCTTGCTGCCATCATTTCTATAACTATCCATGGAATTTTCTTATGTATACCCATGAGAAAGCAAAACCTTTTTTAATTACACAAAAATGATAAATATTTCACAAAAAATAATTTCAATTAATTTCAGTGCTCACGAAAGGAGGTGTGTGTAAAGGAGAGGGAGTGAGGGAGGAAAGGAGACAGGGAGGGAACACATATCTCTGTCTTTTTTTCCCTTCAAAACCACCCAGTATGGTCAACATTGTTTTTGCTTTGTTTTAAAGTGTTAGATTTAGGAAATTTTTCTCAGTGAGGAACAAACAGAAAGCAGGACGTCTAAACAAAAGCAAATTAAATCAAGACATGGACATCAAAAACAATTTTGGCTTTACTTTTCGGTGGAAGTTGGTCCTATATCTAACACTGCACAAGGTTTCTTGCACAATGAAAAGAGAAGCAGAAGTCCCTTACACTGCCTCGCTTTGCCAGAGAATCACCGTAGTCTGCTGGCAAAGTCCGCTTGCTGGACTTTTTCTGCTCATGTTCAACTGCATCTTCAATTATAGGCTCAAGCCTCATCTGGACAAACACCAAAGATTGGGATCAATGTCTTTTCATTATACAAAGAAAGATCTAATACCCTGTTTCATGTCTCTGCAGTCCAATTAAACAAATGTATGACTAACAGGATTCAAAGTTAAAGAAAATGCAAAACCCCAGCAGTGACAAAAGTCAGACATTCTAGGCCCCAACTTAATCTCTTGCCAACTTCAAAGTTTTTAAGGTCTGTTTTTAAGACCTGATTGGGATTTCAGCATCTTCACTCAAGATCCCACCCAGGAAACTAATCTATTAAAAGCCCAAAGTTTAAATAAAATATTTCCCCCACAAATTTCACAAAGATATCATCTCAATCTACCACCCAATCTTTCCCAACCCCTTTGTAATGAAATTCATCTTAGAAACAGTGATAATATGCAAACCTCTGCTTCTCTTCCAAAATAAACACTGCTCCACATTACCTCTGTGAGGATTGTTGTATCATAAGACGGCTGATACTTTTCTTTTTCATGAGCTGTTCTCTTCTCCATTTTCTCTCGGTCAGTTTTTTGTTTCCTGTCTGCACCTTTAGGCTTAAAAACAAAGTAGATTATTTCATCCATCAGGCTTCAGACAAACAGCTTTACAAGCAAAACTGGGCCTTAACTTTTGCAAGCCTAGTTTCCATCTCTTACCTTAAAAACTTTGATTTGGCAACTAGCTGAGTGTAGATGATCCGTATATTCCCCATTTTCATTCTGTTTAAAGGTGTCAACCTGAATCCTAAAAGGCACTCCCTTTTCACCTCCGTGCTTCCGTGGAGTAAATTCTGTGCTGATGCAGTGTACCTATAAAACAATTCAAGCTGAAATAGATTTGAGGTACCTTCCACTGATTGCCTTTCTATTTTGTTCCCTCTTGGACATCCTGCCACCACTGCAAATGCAAGATCATTTAAAACAAACTCCCACATATTAGTCAAATTACCTCTCATGAATTTCCTTAATTATTTTTAATACATAGCTTTCCCTTCATAAATCCAACTGAGTCTTTCTTGACTTTCTGAGAATAAGCTCTTCCCCCTTACAATACCTCTCTTCTAATGTAGGACTTGCTCCAATCAAGGGCATGATATTATTGCTTCTTATGTATGTCACCTACCTCCTCCCCTGACTATGTGCCACTCTCAGACCTAAACCCTGCTCAATCCACAGCAATCCCCACCTCATCAGTCAGAGCTTCTGTTATTTGCCCTCTACTGACATTACCCCTACTCTAGCCAACAAATCATCTTGCTGTTGTTCCCACACACACCAATTTGTGATATTTTGCCTGGGGAACTTCCAAAAACCAGAAGGCCCTAACTCGTCCTGCTTGTACCTTTCTAAATCTCTGGTCGACCCTTCAAAGTCCATTCAGGATTCTAGGGGTGGGGGTGGGGGGTGCGATACTCATCTTCTACCATCTCTTCTCATACCAACACAGATAACAGCCTTCGGGTGCCATACAGAGTCAGTAGCAAGACCTTGGTCAGATCTAACTGTTACACATCCCCTCTTCTAATGACTTGGTGTTAAAGCTGATCTCTGTAATATGATGGCACAGCGATATTTAAGGCCAGGTCTTAGATCACTTTCATTTACTACATAACTAGTTACCCTGTTAGACAAACACAAGTAGCATAAGAAGATATTCAACTCATATGAACCATGTCCCCAGTGATTATTAACTGATGAGAAATAATATTTGAAAGACCACCAAAATGCAAAATAATGGTTCTTTACAGTTCCTGCAAATGATAGCCTACTTAGGCTGGTCAGCACTTAAGTGGTTTTCTTTTTCTATATTACCTACTCAGTCGTTTAAATTCCACCACTTACGAATTTGAACACACTATTAAAATTACTGTTGATTTTTTTAACATAAAGTAATATTACATTTATTTTCTTTAATTCATCTCTTAGAGACATACAGTGAGTATTTATGGATGAAATGATACATCTGGGATTTGCTTTAAAGTATTCCAATAATAACTAAAAAAAAGAGAAACTACTAATAACTGTTGAAGCCAGGTAATGGATACATGGAGAATTCATTATTATTATTTTCCTTATTTGTGGGGATTTGAAAATTTCAATATTAGAATTATCTTTTAAATAAACCTAGAAAGAATTTTGAAACCTCAATCATATCCCTTTAAATGGTAGCTTTTGTTCAAGAGAAATATATCTCATACAAAAATAGAAATTTTGATTATTGTGACTACCAGTGGTAGAAAATAACATTTGAATAATGCTTTACATATCACAGAATGTCCTCATATATGTTAGTATATAATATGACAGATTTAGTAGATTAAACACAAATGAACGGTGTATGCAAAAAAGAAAAAGACATTGCAAGACAGTTTACAAATAAGCATTTAAAGAAAATGATATCATGTGTCAAGAATTCAATCCCACCACAGCCTTCTAAATGACTAGGTTAGTATGCTTCTAATAATGTAAAACTCCAAACCTGAATGAAAGCAGATGTGCGTTTTGCAGGGTCCCACAGAAATTCAACTGCATTCAACTGGCTTGGATTTGTTCTTGTGTCAATTATTCCCACAGACATTGGAATATCTATATTTTAAAAAGAAGTTACATAAAAGCTCATCCACTTTTTTAAATGATTAAAAAACTTTCAACTTACTATATTATGTTTTAATGAAATAATTACGTCCATGTTGAACTTATTCTTTCAATGTTCTCCATGGTCAACTTTGTCAACATTAAAATCCACCTAACAGGTATCATAGTTTCTCTTACCATGGTTTGTATTTCATTTTATTAAGAATATGATGAATGATGCCAATTGACAATTAAATGGTTTCAAAATCATTAAATTCTTGGTTCATTAGTTTAGCACCAAAATCCTACATCACTTTATAACTATAAAACTACTCTAAAGGTACACAGGATCCACTAACATCAAAACATTCTCCATATATTAATTACATGTGGCACAAACACATTAATAGGCATAGCTAAAAAATGCCCTCATCTCCATGGTCTTTTAATCATCGCCTGTACCTAAATCGAGAAGTCTGTCTCCTGGGCGATTCCACTTCCAGCCTTCAAGTTGCTGATGCTCTGTATATTGCAGCCGTCTGTCATGGAATACAACCCTAATGATGCTCTACGGAATAAGTAAGGAAAATGAGTACTGTTAAACTGCTCCAACTAAAATGCAGAAGCGTTTTCACTTATTATGCATTAATCTATAGTAGAAGAGCACACAAAAACATATTCTGCTTTAAATATTCTGTAAGTGAACTTTCTCCTCTTGGATACCTGGGATATGGTACATTATTTGGTGCAAAAAATTATAACTCAAACATAAAAAACACAAATAAAATGGTTACTTACATATACATTTTATAAAAAATTTTTATATTGCAATTCAAAATTAAGATCCATGCCCATAAAATTAGTGAGCAAGAATTACATCTCTATGCAGACAATGCCAGGTGCACACAGGAATTATTAAAGGAATTATTAAAATAAAAAGGTAGTATAAACAGAGACAGAGAAATCCAGGAAGAATGATAAAACTTTGTTAATTTATAATAATAGTTAATAATTGAGTTTCTTTATAAAGACAGTTATTTTATCAGCCAACAGGCAAAAAACAAAAACAAAAACCTGCTCACTCCTCCCAAAGGAGAACCTAAATGCAAAACTGATTCTCAATTACTTAACCTGCAAGTGAGATTTTCTGAGGTAAGCAAGGGAAAAAAAAAAAAAAAAAAATCACAGATAAATTTTACCCAAACACTCAAATTCCTAGGGAAGGCTTTTTAACTCTGCTCCACAAACTCTACGCCAGTTGCTGCTCTCCACCCATGCCTCCTTCACCTTCCATAAGTTTGGGTACCAACTACTGTTTCATTCCAGGAATATGATAACGGGTCATTAAAATGCAGGTATCAAAATGCAGACACCAAAATTGCACTAATTCATGTTTCTGACATTTTTATAAATAACTTTCTGAGACTATAATATAATAATTATATTTTCCTAGATTCTCTGCTGGTTTAAATAGGAAATCATTTGTAAGCAATACATAAATACTACCTTAGTACGCTGCTTCCCCTATCTCTCAAACATTATCCAAAACATAGCTGTTCAATATTTTGAAGAAAACCATATAGAAGTAGCAAGTTTCTCCTTTGAGATAGTTAAGACCAATGTAGGAGTACTCTGTAGGGCTTGGTTGCCACTCTGATCCATGCCCATCCTTCCCACCTGTACCACATCTGTAGGCCCTGCCCAGGCAAGCCACCAGCACCCACTTCACTCCACCACCTGCCGGCAGCAAAGCCCTCACATAGTGATGGCATATGGGCTAGTGGTGTCCCCTCGGACACCAATGCCAGTGGTTCCCATTTGCTAACCAGTTGATCTCTCAGAAGAAAGTGCAGCGCAGAAAATGTCATGATTTCATTTCTTCCATATTCAGGAAGAACCAGACTAAATCCACAGATTCAGATAAAAATGGTATGAAAACATAGGTATTAGACTTAAGAGCTTTACTAAGCCCCATTCCAGAAGGTCAGACTAAGATAACACAGTATGAAAGATGAAAGGAGAACCAAACTTAACAAGTTGCAAGATATAAAAGAAAACTGTGCAAATGAAACTAATAGAGAGAAAATCATTATCTGGAAGTTTTGACTAAAAGGAGACTTATTATACCTACAGAACTAGGAGTAGATGAAGGGGCCTTAACAAAAGACAAAAACAGAACAAGCAGTGAAAACACATCTCTGAATATACTTGTATTCAGCACATTCAAGAAGTTCCAAAAGCACCTTTGATAACCCATCATTTGAACCCCAAGATTCCTCCCAAATATGAATAACTGAAGATCATACATAGGGCCAGTAAATAAAACTCTAGAAGGTTGCAGTATATTTCAGAGATCCTCTAGCTGGAAAAGGATATGATTTACAAGAAATTCATTCTGTAGTCCTTGGTAGCAGCAGATGGTAGCTCTTCATCCTAGGCAAGCTCTCAGTTTATAAACTGGATGTATTCCGGCACATCCACCAAAAATCAGACATGTGTCTTATCAAATGGAAAATGAACCCAATGCAAAACCTTTTAAAAATTAACCCTTTTCAATAAGTGGGCTAAGTATTTACTGATACTGACACTTGCAAAATAAGTAAAACAGGTTAGGTAAAGTATGCTAGTGTAATCAGCAAAACATTCCTTGCATTTATAGCTCGATGGTCTTTCTACTGTCAATACAGTAGTCTACCCTTACCCAAAGTTTCACTTTCTGCAGTCTGAAAACAATTTTTTTTTTTGGTTGCTGGCTGGTACAGGGATCTGAACCCTTGACCCTGGTGTTATCAGCACCACACTCTAACCAAGTGAGCTAACCAGCCAGCCTCTGATCTGAAAATATTAAATGGAAAATTCCAGACATAAACAATTCATAAGTTTTAAGCTGCATGCAGTTCTATGCAGTGTGATGAAATCTCTCACTGTCCCTCTCTGTCCTAACCAGGATGTAAATCACTCCTTTGTCCAGGGTATCCAAGCTGTATATGCTACATGCCCATTAGTCATCAACATCATCATGGCTTGTGATCCAGGATCACTCGAAGCAGATGATCCTCTCCTGACATATTGTCAGAAGGTTAATAGTAGCCTTATACTATGGCATTTATCACACTTCATCTCATCACTAGGCATATTATCTTCTCATATTATCACAAGAAAAAGTGTGAGTACAGTATAATAAAATATTCTGAGAGAGACCACATTCACTTAACTTTTATTACAATATATTGTTATAATTGTTCTATTTTATTAAAGGTTATTGTTGTTAATCTCTTACTGTATCTATCATAGGCATGTATGTATAGGAAAAAACCAGAACATACAAGGTCTGGGACTACCTGTGGTTTCAGGCATCCAGTGGGGGTCTTGGAATGTATCCCCCATGGAGAGGGGGACTACTGTAGTTCATTATCTCATGATTGTCATTTTTGCCTTAATTTCTTATCTTTGTGTATTAAATGTTTTTACATGTTTTAATTTGGAAGTAAACCCAAGGCAATTGACCTTAAAGCAGGCATGCAACAATTTAATTGATGAATATTGTCATTCCAGGTCAATATGACAGGTATTTTAACTACCTTGCCAAAAGTATTTTCAAAATTATGTCTCACCTGTCAGACTAGTTATTTCTAAATCTTACCACCTATTCAGGAACTACCGTAAAAAGTCAGCTTGTCTTCACTGAGAAATGACAATGACAACTGCTTCAGAAATGACTTCCTTCAGTGCTTTGACAAAAACTTAAGTTTGGCATTTGGTCTAGATGACAAAGTTATATTTTCCTCAGAATGCTGAATGGTCATGAATGATGAACTGAGTTAAAATTATAAATTAGTAAATTCTATAATTCAGCACACACACACAAAGCACAAGGGGGAACTGATGAAAGAAACCAGCAAATTGTTGGTAACTGTTCATGTTGGTAGGAGAACTTATCATGAGAACTTATAACAGATACGGATGTATTTATCACATACCACCACTTGACAGATATATGTGGATTTATCCTACCATTCTAACTTCTGAGTATGTTTATATTTTACCAAAGCAAGAGGTTAAAAAAATTGTTCTAGCATTTTTAGATACAGTTTTAAAGACCTCTGTACAGGGCCCATTGATCCCTATTCAATTTTATTGCAGAATTTACAATTAAAACAATTTTTCAATCCCTTCACACTGATACATTTTTTTAAAAAACACAGCATCTTATGGTCATCAAATGTAACTTTCACAGTGACAGAAGAGTATACTCACATCTCCCCTTTAAAAAAAAATACTACTTGGTTGAATTTTAACTAGCGTTAACAACTGGCAGATGTGCCTGCCCAGAGGTGACCTTGGGAGCAACAAGCCACATGACCAGAGGATGCATAGAGAATCCCCAACATTTCTAAGCTTCCTAGACACTAGAACCTGAGTGCTGTTAGTCTGGCTCCTTGATCAAACTGTGAGTATTTGTCATAAGAGTGAAGCAGAGTATAGCCAATCCAAGTAGGACTTGCTTATTGTGAACAATGATGATGACTTCTTTAAACAGTGGGTCCAATCAGTATTTGCTACAGGCCAGAATGCCAATAAAAGGGGAAAGAAATAGACAATGTGACTCACCCTGGATGGGAATGACCAACCCCACTGACTGGGCATATAAGACAGACCCAAAGAGCAGATAATAACTGTGGGAATGGGTAAATAACCTTCTTCCTCTGTTCCAAGTATGTCAGAAGCTTCAGGAGTCAAAAGGAGAAATCTGAGAGCTCACTCCATGTTTGCAAGATGATAATCTAGTGACAACCAGATCCCCTATCTTTCCCTCATAGGGAAAAGAAAGATCCAAGCTCAACGGTCTACAGAATTGGGACTTCCTGCCCCAAGAGTAAGAAAAGTACTAAAATACTCCAAAGGCTCTCATCTCAGGCTTCCAAGTGCTGGGCAACTGGCTTTCCCAAACACACCAAATTAGTTAGAGCATCAAATTCAGACAGCCTGTCACCAAGCAATCCGAGCATCCATTCCCCCACCCAAGGCTGCCTTTCCCATGTTCACCCCCTAAAAAGGCAGATCCACAGAGTGGAGCATCTTCCCAATGGAATGCCTCTCAATACTGATGTCCCAGTAACACCTGGGCCCTGACATTACCACTCTGTGGGAAGACAGAAGGATCAGTAGAACTCATGCCTGCTTGTTGCTTGCTCACACCAGGCCACATGAAGTTTTGCCTCTCCCCAATGAAGCTTCTTCCATAAACCTTGCCCTGTAACACTGGGGAATTTATAATGAGCTGTGGTGCATGATAGGTAGAGGCTAGACGGACCCACCTTGCATGACACAAAGTGGGAAGGAATGGTTCTCAAGATATATCCTAAAAGGAACATGTTGGCTGGTCAATGGCTATGCCTCCTGCACCTAGAATGACTGACTTCATCCATATACATCAGTAGAGTGAACAGAGATTTCAAATTCTATTTAGTGAAACTTTAAGAGGTAAAATAACAGGAGTTTTAAAAGTTTTATATTAATACTTAAACTCTCCCCCACATTATCTTTTAAAGAGAAGCTTATGGTTTTTTATTGTGGTGCTGGGGTTTTTTCCCCCATAACTGCAACTAACTCTTCTATTGGTCCCTGGTTTCCAAGGGTCTTTCAAAAATTTACTTCATCCAATATCTGCTATAATTCCCATTTTACAGATGAGTAAACAAAATAGAGCTCAAAAACTTAAAACTTTTAATATAGTCATTGCTTCTTGAACTGAAATTAAATACTTTTTAAATAAAAACTCTTATAGCAAAACTGCTACTTTATTCAATTATTACAATATCTGTTAGGAATTAAAACAGATCACCCTTACCTTTACCAATTTTCCACTAATTTCAGGCATATCTCCCATTTTCCGATTATCCAACATCCGAATTTCATAGGACTGACCTATTTAAAGAAATTGTGTATCAAAAACAATCCATATAAAGAACATCACTCTGTGGAACATAATTCAACCTTCTCTCAGAACATACAATTACCCAATGTTAATTTGTTAATTTGCTACAGAAGCCAATTCAAGTTGATATTTCTCTTCCCAGCAAATCACACCATCCTTTCCTTCTTACACTATTACAGAAGAGTGAAAAGTTTCTCTATCAATTTATTTATTTATTTTTTTCCTTTTTTTTGTCTTTTTTCGTGTCCGGCAACGGATCGCAACCCTCAGTGTTGCGCCCGTACCGGACCGGGACCGGCCACGGGATCGCAACCCTTGGTGTCGCCCCCGCCCCTCGCTCAGCCAGTGAGCGGCCGGTCTGTATGTGGGATCCGAACCCTCGGCGGGAGCGCCACCGCGCTTCCCAAGCGGTGCACTATAGCAGTGCGCCACCAGGCCGGCCCCTCTCTATCAATTTATTTTCATCTACCACTCTCTTACACTAAATTTTTTTTTTTCTGGCAGCTGGCTGGTACAGGGATTGAACCCTGGACCTTGGTGTTACCAGCACCATGCTCTGACCAAATGAGCTAACCAGCCAGTCCCTAACAACTAAAGTTTTTACTATGCATGCATGCATTACTTGAGACTAATTTTTTTATAATAGCTTCTTTGAGATATAATTTATATACCACAAAATTCACCCTTTTAAAATGTGTAATTCATTTGTTTTTAGTATATTCAGAGTTGTGCAGCCATTATCACTAACCATTTTCAGAACCTTTTCATCATTCTAAAAGACACCCTATATCCATTAGCTTTCACTCTCCATCCTCCCCTTCCCACAGCCCCAGTCAACCACTCTTCTATTTTCTATCTCCATAAGAATTTGTTTATGCTGGACATTTCATATAAAGAGAATCATACAATATGTGGGTTTTTTGTGACTGGTTTCTTTTACTTAGCATAATGTTTTTGAGGTCCATCCATATTGTAGCATGTATCTGTACTTCATTCCTTTTTATTGCCAAATATTATTCCATTGCACAAACATACCAAATTTTATTTATCCATTCATGAACTGATGGACATTTGGGTTGTTTCCACTTTTTGGCTGCAATGAATGATACCATGAACATTTGTGTTCATAGTTTTTGTATGGACTAAGGCCACTTTTTAATCCTGGAGCCTTCCCTGCCATGTCCAATAAATCCAAATCACATTTCCCCACTGCTCAATAAGTGTCCATAAAAAAACACAAATAGACATCCACACACCAATCTAGATAATTAAGAAAATAAACTGCAAAAAATTAATTTTGGTGAATTTGGAACACATTATTATTTCTGGATTAGCTGTTATTAAATAATAAAAATGACAGTATAGGGCCGGCCCGGTGGCGCACTGCTACAGTGCGCCGCTTGGGAGCGCGGTGGCGCTCCCGCCGAGGGTTCGGATCCCACATACAGACCGGTTCCCGCTCACTGGCTGAGCGAGGTGCGGGAGCAACACCGAGGGTTGCGATCCCGTTGCCGGTCCCGGTCCGGTACGGGCGCGACACTGAGGGTTGTGATCCATTGCCGGACACGAAAAAAGACAGAAAAAAAAAAGACAGTATAATTTGGCATGCAGAAAATCACTTAAAGAATGCTTCTAGTACCACATGAACTGTCTTGAAACTCTTTATAATGTAACTATCAATATCTTATCCACACTGCCCCGGAGCTTATAGAAAAATATACAAAGGGTTCTTGATCACAGGTTCAAAATTCAACAAAAGGTTAAACTACTAATTTGCTCCAAGCTTGATAAGGGAAAACAATTATATTTAGTAAGTTACTAAGGAATATCCTTAAATTCATTCAGCAGATTGAGAGAGATTAACACTAAAAAACGTCTTTATGGCCAGAGACATTTTTAAAGAATTAAACGAAGATACAGATTGGAAGAAGATATTTGCAGCATAGCATACTTAACAATGGATCTGAATTCAGAAAACATTAAGAAATAATTTTTAAAATAAAGCATATAGATAGTTTTGAAAAATACACTACTGTACATTTTTAAAAAATTATACTCAACCCTGTAGAATTCAGGAAATAAAAATTAAAAGGTTTGTGCTGATTATCAGATAGAAGAAACGTTTAATTAAAAATCAAGTGGGAGGTGCGAGCGCAGCACCAAGGGCTGCGATCCCGTTGCCAGTCCCGGTCCGGTACGGGCGCGATACTGAGGGTTGCGATCCGTTGCCGGACACGAAAATAGACAAAAAGGAAAAAAAAAATCAAGTGGGAAAGAATGGGGGAGAAATAAGTTCATATAATGTGGAGAAAATAAACTGAGAGACTTTCTAAAAGGCAATTTGGATGCACCTGTCAACAACTTAAATACCCTTTGACTCAGGGATTCTGACTGGTCTGAATGATGAAGACAATTGAAAAAGTGTAAGAGAGAGAATATTTGCAACTCACATTACACACACAAAGGGCTAATCTCCCTAATACATTAAGAGCTCCTACAAAATTGCTAACAAGTGTCCAACATCCCTAGAGTAAAAAATAAGCAAATGAAATGAACATGTGGTTCACAAAAGAAGGAAATGCCAACAGTTCTTAAACATATTAAAAGACATTCAGCTTCCACAGAAATGTAAATTAAAACCACACTGAAATCATTTTTCACCTATCAGATTAGCATAAATCCCTCGGTGTGCGTTGGCAAGGCTTAATAAGGAAAAGTCACTCTCATATACTGACAGTAGGAGTAGAGGTAGTAAAATGTGGTCACCCTCTGGAGATATTTTGAAGGTACAGTCCAAGTGTTTTTCTGCTGTATTAGATGTAAAGGGTGAGAAAGAGGAGTTGAGAATTACTCCAGACTTTTGGTCAAGGAACTGAAGAACAGCTGCCATTTTCTGTCATGATAAAGACAGCAAGCAGCAGACTTTGGGGAGAAAATCAAGAGTTCAACTGAATATATTAAGTCTGACATATCTGTAGACATCCAAGTTGATAATCAAGGTGATTTACAAGTCTGGAGCTAGGGAGAAAGAGATCCTGCCTGGAGATATTAGTAGGGGAATTTTCAGGGTAAACTGTTAGGTTTAAAGACAAGATCACCTAAGAAATGACTATAGATAAAGAGAAGAGGGCCAAAGCACTTGCCTGGCATGATGAGATTAACCCAAAGAAAAGCAGCCAACGAGTGAGAGGTAGATGAAGTGCACAGTGTCCTAAAAGCTCCTTCATTCGGCTGCTAAGGAAGGAGGGAAAACTTGTTCTCTGGCAATATCTATATAACCCTCAGAAACTCAAAATTCCCAAGACAGGAAAAAAAAAAAAAATCAAATAAAGGAAGAAATATCAATATTCCTATCTTCTTTTGTATTATTTTTCCTAGTCAATCTAAGAAGTATACTTCCATACGCAATGCAAAGTTCAATCCATTTCCATAAAAAGATCTCAAGACTTATTGATCCTACTACTAAAGCCCTCTAAAATTCTTATTCTTCTAAAATCAAAAGTAGGTTGTTTTTTTTTAAAGGCTCTGTAACACTTGCTATTCTTCAAATGGTTTCCCTATTGGAAACTATATATTCTTCAATGCTAACACCCCTTGAATGAAAAAAACCTTTTAGGTTTAATTTCTCCTTCTATTAATCCCCCATCCATAATTCTTTTAGTAACAAAACTTACTGAAACATTAGTCTAGGTTCTAACTGAAATATAAAGGAAGTTCCACTCTATATGCAGTATAAAGTTAACATAGTCAAATACTAATACTCTATGAGATGCTTGTCCTTTTAGTTTTATCTCTTAAATTTACTTTCATGTTTTGACTTTTTGCTCACTTTTTGGCTTACAAATGCAAAAGCACTACCAGAGTTGAAAATATAACTGTTGTGAGTTCATGTTCTCACCCACCTTTGAATACATAAACTGGCTTCCTCAAATGTACTCCAGAGCAACATGGAACCCAAGATGTGACAGCCCCTGCTTGGCTAAGTTCAAAGCTTTAGAAATCGTTTTTCTAAGATCCTAACAGAATTTTGATCTAGTAACAAAAACCACAGTTGATCAGAAGGAAATAAATTACAGTGTGAAATGAAACTAACCAAAAAATTTATCTTCTTTTCTGAATTTTTAATCCAATAAACATGCTATTTCCTAGCGCCTAAGACCTGTTTGAAAAGTAGCTAATGCTGGTTAATTACCATCCTCAGTAGAGTATTCTGCAAGTATAATTCGGCCTCCAAATGAACAGGTACTTTGGGAAAAACTAAGAGAAGAGGTTCTTTTTACTTGAAAAGTTGAGTACTGATCCAGCAGTAGCAATGAGCCAATCTGGAATACAGCAATGAGTTAAGATCAGAAGTTTCACTCACATCATGAGGTGTGGAAGCATCAAAGACTGAGCCCCGTAGACAAGGGGCAGCTTATTCCAGCCAGAGCCCTGCTCAAAGGGAGAGCCAGCTATGTGTACTCCACCCTCTAGCGGCTCCATGTTGGGACTATCGTTTTTATTCCACAAACCAGAGACTTAACAACTCTTTTATGGACAGGCTTAACTAGGCAAACACAAATAACATTTTTAAACTCTGTACTCCTATGATTCAAAAATAGTAACAAAAATAACACTCAAAGGCATCAACACAACTAAGAAAACTTGTTCCAATTTTTACTTGACAAAGTTAAGACTACACAGAATTTTCTCTTTTATTTTCTTTACACTGTTATGCAGTGGCGAATATTCTTCAGTAAGTTGTCCAAGAGGTAGAAGGTGAGTAATGAGCCAAAGGGGAGGCTCCTAGCAGTGATGAAGTCACCGCCAAAGAATGGTATTCGGCCCTCAACTATGTGCCAACCCTCCTCTGAGGAAATCCATCTGAAAAAGGTGGTGGTGAGGGGAAGCCCACATAGTTGCCTGAATATTCAAAGTAAGAAAAAATTAAAGTGTGGTCCAGAGACCAGCAGCAGCATCACCTAAAACCTTGTCATAAATGCATTCCGGGCCCAGCTCCAGACCTACCAAATCAAAAACTCTATGGGCCCAGCAATCATGGTTTGACAAGCCTTCCAGGTGATTCTGATGCATGCTAAATTTAGAGAACCACTGCCCTATGTAAAGCTACAAATATCCAGTCAGTCAATCCTCTTTCCAATACAATGTTCAGGACCTTCTCCTGGGAACAACTTTATACTCAAAACACTCTTAGTAAAATGATAAGAATTAGCAATCTTTTCTCAGCAGTTCAACAAATGCTATAGGATATATTATGATAAATGCTACCCTAAAGTGCCATACCAAATAGAAAAAAGGCCTGGTTTAGAGTGGTAGATTACACATTTGCATCATTTTGTATAGGGTTTATTTAATACAATGTTATATGAACCACTGCACAATATTACAGGTTATGAGATTTCAAAGTCCTTTTTAAAGTTCAAATTATTTCATTGTCTATGTTAAAATTAAAAACTAAGTCAATATAAAGCTGTTTAAAGTAAATTGCACTGATTCCTTTACAAGTAATCGAAATTCATTTAATCGTCATTCAGTTATTTGACAAGATTCCAAATCTTTCAACAGTCTAGGATAGCTCTAGCTCCATTACTATATACATGCTCCACAAATATATTTATGTTGACATATATTCATTACATATGTATGTATACAGTACATATATTCAAAAATACGTATAGGCACACACTATTTATACATACATATACACACACAGAACAAGGGCTCAGAGTTCATAAGACACCCATTTAAAGAACTAGTTTTTTTTGGGGGGGGTTTTTTGTCCTTTTTTTGTGACCGGTAAGGGGATCGCAACCCCTGGCTTGGTGTCGCCCGCACCGGCTCAGCCAGTGAGCGCACAGGCCATCCCTATATAGGATCCAAACCCACAGCGGGAGCGCTGCTGCACACCCAAGCGCTGCACTCTCCCGAGTGCGCCACGGGGCCGGCCCTAAAGAACTAGTTTTGACGGGGCCCTCATAGATAAGCTAAGAGGCAGAGCACTGTAAGATGCAGTGTTTTTGTCTAAAAGCTTAAGAGTAAATGATGGCCACCCCATGGATACACACAACAGTGGCACATCCTGCACCACTTTGGAGGCCATCCACCTAGTTCATGTTTGCCTTGGTGGCTGTGTTAGTTTCCTATTGCTGTTATAACAAATTTCCACAAACTTGGTGGCTTAAAAGAACACAAACTTACTATCATACAGTTCTGGAGTACAGAAGTCCAAATGCATCTTACCAGGTTAAAACCAAGCTGTCAGCACACCTACATTCCTTCTGGAGGTTCTTGGGGGGGAATCCATTTGCTAGCCTTTTCCAACTTCTAGATGCTGCCTACATCTTTGCCCTTTCTTCCATCTTCAAAGCCAGGTACATGTAGTAGCACCTTCGAATCTCTCTCTGACTCATGACTCTCCTACCTCCCTTTTTAACCGTTAGAAACCCTTGTGATTTCACTAGATACAGGATAATCCCCACACATCTCAACAACCTTAATTTAATCACACCTGCAAAGTTTCTTTGCCACATATGGTAACATATTCACAGATCCTGGAGATGAGGACATAGACATCTTTGGGGAGCCATTATTCTGCCTATCACATTTGCTGAGCAATGCAAAAATGCTATTTCTAAAGCTCAAAGATTATAATCACACTTTATCCAACAGACCTAGTGGAATACCTAAGTCATTACACAGGTACCTATCTAGTCTCAGGGTTGTGTTTTAACCATTTCTAAAAACTGATCATCTAGCTTCTTGGTCTAAAACCTTTGTCTTCTAGTACAATCAGAAATCATTAAAGCTATTTAACTTATAAATAATAGTAATAGGAGCAAAGGCTCATGTACTTCTTATGCACTGGCCAGCTTAAAAGTACATTACATACATTAACTCAATTTAATTCTCAACTACCCCCCTAAACTAGCATGCGGTAGAATGCAAGCTAAACACAGGCAGCTGGCTCCAGAGACTCTCCTGTTAAGAGTACTTGCTGCTGACCTCTACCTCGCACATCCCACTATGCACAGAAAAGATGCATTTAAGTTGATAAACCTCAGTCAAGCACTTTGGTTATCAAGGTTTTTCCTTTCTAAATTTTAGTTTACTTCTAGTTACTGGTTACTGAAACAAGTTGAAACATTTAAATACAACACAAAGGTATTTGCATATATGTATAAGAATACCCAATGTGCAACAGAAGGACATATATACTGGGGAATCCTATTTCTTAGGCAATTAAGTTTGACAGCTTCTACCAGGAATTACTTTAGAGACGGACGAAGTTAAATTTCAAAATTTCATCCTCTAAAGGCCATTAAATTCACAACTACACTTAAGCATATAATTCACTCATCACGTGAACAAGTAAGTTTATTGGAATAAATTCAATGAAATATTAACTACACAACATTTGAGTTATCCCTAGACATGATATTAACTATACAACATTTTAGTTATACCAAGACATTTAGTTATACCAAGACATGATTTATATATAAAACATGATTGGAACCATCTTCGGTGTTTAAAAATGGTTACTGGGCTGGCTGGTTAGCTCACTTGGTTCGAGTATGGTGCTGATAACACCAAGGTCAAGGGTCCAAACCTCTTTACCAGCCAGCCGCCAAAAAAACAAAAGTTATAATTCAGTAGCTACCTCAGGGGAACAGAGCTAGATAACTGGGAGACAGGAGAAGAGTACTTTTTATTGCATATACTTTCATATCTTTTAAATTGTGAACCATGAATATAACTCATCTCTTTAAAGTATTAAATTTAAAATGGTGACAATTAACTAAAAACTTAGAAAACATTGAAACTATTCTAGTAAAGAGACTTGGTGGTTAAGAAAATGAGATTTGGAAGTAGAAAACTCTGGGATTAAATCAATATCCATAAAAAAAGAAAGGTCAATAATCTAAATAAATAACTGCAGGAAAAAATTACTCCCTCAAAGGCTTTAATATCATCATAAAATGGGGATAACACTTTCATGAACTGTCACCTATTATTTCCAAGCAGTAAGGAAAAAAGTGACTGCTTAATTTCCCCCTCAATTATTACAATGAATGCAGATAAACTTACATGTGTAACCTTAAAATGAATTAAAACTTGTGCTAATGACCATTTCACATGCCCTATCTAATCCCTTCTTATGAAATTGCCATATGCTTTTCTGATAAACAAAGTAACATTCCCATTATAAATTATTTTCACTGGTGGAGCTATCGAGTTCATTTGATGTAAGAAAATTAACTCATGAGTATTAAAACTAAATAACAGTATGATTTTTAAAAACAGAAACAGAAAACAGTAAATTATGTTAATACTTAATAGTCACCATCAAAGCTGATGCAAAGATACTGCTCTACTAAAAATATTACTGAGGTATACTTTGCAAGAACTTTCCATAGTAATGTCTCTTCAGCTAAAAATGTATTCATGGAATTTTACTGGAAGTCCTGGATAAAATTAATCAAGCCTATTCAATTCTGTTGCCATAATTAGTCACTTTAAAATATTACCGGGGCCGGCCCGGTGGCGCACTCGGTAGAGTGTGGCGCTTGGGAGCGCGGCGGTGCTCCCACCAAGGGTTTGGATCCCATATAGAGACCGGTCAAGCGCGGTGCAGGCACGACACCGAGGGTTGCGATCCCGTTACCGGTCACGAAAAAAGACAAAAAGGAAAAAAAAAAATCTTTGGGCCGGCCCGGTGGCGCACTGGAGAGTGCGCCGCTTGGGAGCGCGGCGGCGCTCCCGCTGTGGGTTCGGATCCCATGTGGAGACCGGTTCCCACTCACTGGCTGAACGCGGTGCGGGCGCAAAACCAAGGGTTGCGATCCCGTTACCGGTCAGTAAAAAAGACAAAAAGAAAAAAAAAATATATATATATATATTACTTTGCAAGGGCTGGCCCGTGGCTCACTTGGGAGATTGTGGTGTTGATAACACCAAGGCCACAGGTTTGGATCCCTATATAGGGAAGGCGGTTAGCTCACTTGGGAGAGCGTGATGCTAACAACACTAAGTCAAGGGTTAAGATCCCTTTACTGGTCATCTTTTTAAAAAAATAAACAAATTTAAAAATAAATAAATATTATTTTGCACATCTATGCCTGTTTCTCTTTACACTAAATATTGTAGGAAAGGCTTTTGTAAAAATCAAAACACAAATGCACTACTGAGAATGCTTCCTTTTGAAAAGAAAGCCCAATGAACTGAAGATACTTTGCTAAGTCTGGATCTTTGTTTGCCTTATCAGTTTAAATTAGCAAGTTTCTATTATGTAATAGACAAACAGGTGGGGTCAAAGATACTCCACAGCGTCTCAATCAGGACCAAACCCCATCTGAATCTAGAAAAAGCTATGGATCCTCTCCTTAGAAAAACACACATTTATAAAAAATTTGAAAACAATTTTAAGGGATTCACAGAAAATCTTGCTTTAGAATCTTTGGTCAAAGTGATAAATGCGAGGATATGGTCTGTGAAAGCTATGTACACTGTAATATGTATATTTGATACTCATATAAGTATTGTTGCAAGTTATATAATACATTGAAAGTTATAGTTTATTTTTAAAAGATATCTGAAAGTAGAATTCCTTTATAATTACTCAAATGCATTTTTAATGATTATTCAAATATGCTGTTTTAAAATACTTTTCTTAAAAGACAGTGGGAAATTAAGAAACAATTTAACACAATTCTACAACCAAGAAAATAGTCATCATTAATACTGCAATGAGCACAGTCAAATGCAAAAAAATAATCCGCACTTATGTTGATTAAATTCAAGTGGGGCATCACATGAGAGAGGGACACAAGGGAGCCTGCCAGGGTGCTGGAAATATTAGATATAGGTAGTAGTTTCAAAGGAATATATAAAAATTCATTGAGCTATACATTTAAGACTTGTGCACACTATTGTATATATTTCAATAATTTTTTTTAAATCTAAGCTTCCCATATTGACATTGAGCAGTTAATTACCTGCTCTAACTCTCAGTTTAATCTGTAAAATGGATTAATAAAACCTCTCGTAAGGTTATTGTGGGAACTGAATAAGGTAACACATGCAAAGGATTTAGTACAATGCTTCGTAAACAGTAAGCACTCAGTGTTGGTCTACTATATCACAATTTTTATTAATGTGAAATATCTTTAACCAATTTAATAATAACAATGATAAATTATGAACATCCCCCCAAGCCATAAGACACACATCCTACATGTTTCTTTAAATAGGGCTGTATGTGTGGATGTGAGTATAGATGTGTGTGTGTAGTCATTCATTCCATGGTATGTATGTAGTAGAACTTACTCAACTATTCCCCAAGTAAGGGAAATTCAGATTTCCTTTTTTGTCATTAGAAATAAAATTATAATGAATATATTTGCCCCTACATCGTTTCTTTTGAGATTTTTATGTCTAAAACAGAATACCAAATAAATTCTTAAGGTTCTTCCAAATATGAAACTTAAGTCTCAATTAACTGAATGCCTACCTAAACAAATACTGTTAATAAATGTTAAAAATAAAGTGAGGTTATTGTCATAGGTGCTACAGACAGGAGAATTACCTGAAGCAAAAATCTCACAGACTCTAAACTTACAGATCACATGACTCTTAGCAGTAGATAAAAAGAAAAAAAGAAAAAGAAACTTACATATCAGAAATAAGTTATTCTTCCACATTTCAGAATATTAAGCACAAGTAGATAGCCTAAATCTGTAGCTCTTTCCAAAAGTTCAAAGAATTAAAGATTCTTTTTAATGAAAGAAAAATAATCACAATGTACTCTTAAGTAAACAGATATAATTCCAATTTTGTTGGAAGAAAATGTATTCATACATACATACAAGGAAATATACCAAAAATGTTAATTACAATTTTCAGCTTTATCCCTTTTCACATTTTCCAGTTTTTCTACAATAAGCATGTACTATTTTTATAACAATTAAAATATTCAAAATGTTAGGGACGGCCCATGGCTCATTTGGGAGAGTGTGGTGCTGATAACACCAAGGCCATGAGTTCAGATCCCTATATAGGGATAGCTAGTTAGCTCACTTGGGAGAGCGTGGTGCTGACAACACCAAGTCAAGGGTTAAGATCCCCTTACTGATCATCTTTAAAAAAAAAAAAAAAAATTCAAAATGTTTTAAAAAATAAGAATTCAAATGCTTTCAGTATATGTAGCCAACAAATTAATTCCTATATAACAAAGCACTTTTGTTTACAATGTCAAGTCACAACAGCCTGTGCCCAAACTGCTAAGAGCACCTCAAAAAAATCCCTTATATTTTCCAAAGGTAAATTCTACCTCCACATCTCTAATTTCCATCCTGCCCACTCTCACTTTCATATCACCAAAACTTAACACCCTGACATAAAGTATAGACAAGATATAGGTAGATAAAATTTGACACAGTTTATTTAGCCACAGACTTCATCTTGGTGCAGCTTAAGTCTATTTCCAGCACAAACTTGCTTCATGTTCAAGACACAGGCTCCTTGCTAGCTGGCCTTCTCTTTCATTCTCAAGTTCCATACTGAAACCACTAAAAATATCTGACATCCTTTCCTACCTGCTCCTCCTTTGGATTATTTCCGAAAAACCCTGTAATAAATCTTGCTCCACAGACCCTCATTAATGCAAATCAGTTTCTACAACCTATTACTCTGTTGCCTCACAGTAAAATTGCTAGTTTTTGCTAACTAAAGTTGTAAAATTTAAGAAAAACAATCTAATTTTTAATTATTATCTATAATCTAGGCTACAATGCCAAAACATTTATTTTGGATTTTTGTAACTTCTTTCATGTCAAAATATGACATAGCCATACCAACCTTGGTTCAAGTAAGTGAGTGTTTCATCGTGCAGCTTTACTGCTGGCGATGTTGCAGCACACATCACATACTGAAAGGGTGGGTGTTTAGTTTCACCATCCAATGGAAGGCTGGAGTCTTCCTGCTTGAAAATGGGCAACGCCAAGACATCACTGAAAAGCAAAAAATCAACACTGACCTTACTTTGGGTTAAAACATTTAAAAGGATATAAACATTTAGGGGTAGTTTCTTTTAAAATTTAACATCAGAAATATGCAGAATATTAGTGCTAATTTTGTTCACCTAAAAGATAGTATTAAAAACCCATATGTGGGGGGGGTCAGGGGGAGGACAGCAACTATGATTATGTGGATAAAATAAGTACTAGTTAATAGTTAATAAAGTCCATACTACTGATAAAGTAACAGATCAAGCTGACAGTATATAAGGTACTTAACAAAATTACTTAATGTCCTTTAAAAACTTTGAACTCCAGATTATTTCTATTAAAAAAAAAAAAAAAGAACAAGTCAAGAGCGTGTAGCTACCTGTTTTGAAAGGTGGAAACTATTATTGCTGCCAAAGGTAGGTCACACTGGCACCATGCAATTACAAAGAAGCATTTGATTAAAATGGAGCTTTACAAAAAGTTGCCTGCTAGGCCTGGCAAGTCCTGAGAACATAACGCTTCATGCCTAGTCTAAAACAATGTCTTCTGAGAAGCAAGCAGTAGCAGAAGAAACAGCTGCCATTGTTTCCCCTAAGAATACTCTGGGGCATTGATTGGGAGAGGGATGCAAAAGTCTTCTGGGATGCTAGTCTATATTCTCTGCTAACCTGGATGGTTAAACACACATGGATTTTTTTTGTAGTTGTTTAATAGCTTCCTTGAGATATAATTTACATACCATAAAAGTCACCCTTTAAAGTGTACAATTCAGTGGTTTTTTAGTATATTCACAAGAGTTGTACAACCATCACTGGTACCTATTTCCAGAACACTTTCTCACTTCAAAAAGAGATCTCATACCCATCAGCAGTCACTCCCCATTCCTATAGCCCCCATCACTCCCCAGCTTCAGCCCCTTACAACCATTAATGTACTTCAGTTTCTATGGATTTGCCTATTCTGGGCATTTAATGAAAATGGAATCATATAATTATGTGGTCTTTTGTGACTGGCATCTTTCACTTAGCATGTTTTCAAGGTCCATCCATGTTGCAGCATGTATCTGTACTTCATTCCTTTTTATGGCTTCATTCCATTGTGTGGACATACCATTTTCTGTATCCATTCATCAGCTGATGGACATTTGGGTTTTTTCCATTTTTTTAGTTATTATGAAAAATGCTGCTACGAACACATGTTTTCGTGTAGACATAATTTCAATTCTCTTGGGTATATACCTAAGAGTGGAATTACTGGGTTATATGGTAGCTCTGTTTAACTTTTTGAGGAATTGCCAAACTGTTTTCCAAAGCATTTGCACCATTTTACAGTCCATCATTAATGTATGAAGGGTGATTATTTATTTTTGAGATAATTCCCTGAGCTGTACATTTATATCTTGATAACTTTTCTAAGCTTATTCTTCAATAAAAAGTCAAATAATATTAGTAATAACAACAAAATATCCAAATGAATAAATACTATAACACCAGTAGCAGGGACTTGTCTGAATTGCTTATTTACTCTTTTCTTTCCTATAAACTGTTGACTTACTCAGATATTTGGGTAGCCCATTTCAATTAAATTCAATTCAAAATCAGAATATGGAAACAAATTAAATGGGAGGGAAACCCTGGGAGAGAACATTATCCTACCTGCACTCCCTCCTCCCCACACACACTTCCATTAAGGCACTGTATTAATTTTTCAAAGAGACTAAATTATCCACTAATTCTCTTCCTTCTCTTTTATTTATACCCAGTATTCATCAAAACACTCCTAAGTACACATGGGACCACAGAGTCAGCAATGGTCCCAACCCTCCCATGGTCCCCAACCCTCCCAGAGTTCTCCTCAACACTATGACCTAGGATGTCATCCCTACCTTCAAATGGTACGCTAAGATCAGAGGACTTCTCTTTATTAAAAAATAGCAATAATAGTCAAAATGGCTCCAGGGTAGATAAAAATATATATACTCTTATGTCATATACATGTACTCATTTAAAGCTCTCTCAGTGAGAAAAAAAACAAGAATGAGATGAGAACTATTAACTCAGAAGCATTAGTTACTCATACTGAAAAATGACATAGGGAATAATTTTAAGATTTCAATGCTAACTTCTTGGGTTGGTCATCAGATACAGGTCACTGAAATAAGATTTAAGACTGCATAACAGTGGCTATTTATAAATAAACTAACACATATGAAAAATAAAATTTTATATGCTTCAAACCCTAGAAAGCAGCTACCTTTTTACTCACTTGGTTACAACCTCGATGATCCACACAGGAAATACTAAGCTCATGGTAGGTGCTAAGTTACTCCTGAACAAATTTAACATGCAAATACATAAAGATCATTTGCTATTAAAATTCCATTAATGTTTTACTTAATTAGAAAAAAAATGCATTCCAATCGACACAGCAACCACTGATCCTTTTCAAACAGAAGTGAGATCATTTCATTCCTCTGAACCCTCCATCAGTTCACTTTCAACCAGGGTCCTTACAAAATCCTACAAGGCCCTACCCAATTTGCGCCTCAGCCCTTCTTCTGCTCACCTTCATTCCCCCTGCTCCAGCTTCCTTACACACCTTTTTCAGGACCTTTGCACTGGCTCTACTTTTCTACTGGATGTACTAATGGGTAATTTCATTCAAATGTCACCTTCTCAGTGAGGACTTCATACTGCAGTCCTCCCACCCACACTCCCAAATTCCCTTACCCTGTTCTATCCACAACTCCCATCACCTTCCAATGTTATACATGACTTATAACCCCCATAAGTATATAACCGCCCCAAAAACCTATTTACTGACCCCAGCATCTAGCACAAAGAAGCTCAAATATTTGCTGAATCAGTGAACTAACTGCAGCATTAATAATCAGTCATTACTAAAATGGAAAACTAGGTCTCCAGACAATTTAAGATTATAATTTCTACTTGTTGAACCATATGAAAGCCCAAATATCTGACGATTTTTATAATACCATAAATGGAAACAGAGTTTTGAGTATGAAAGACTGATTCTTAAATTGAACTGAAATATGTAGGACATTTCTGAATAAAAAACTTACCAGGAAGCTACAATAGTCTTAACCCTGTAATGCATCAAACTCATAGCCTCCAAATACATAAAACCAAATGATGCATTTTATAAGACAAAACCGAAAGATCTCCATGGTGGCAAATTTTAACATAGATGAGCACCAAAAATTAGGATGCTATAGAAGACATAAAAACCACAACATGCTTGATCAAATGGATGTATAAAGAACTACAAGGGCACCTAAAAATCCACCAATGTAAGCTGCCCTCAGGGAGGACAAATGAATGACCAGGCAACACCAGTGTGAGGGGGAGACTTTACTGCACACCCTTTTGAATATAATTATATGAATGTATTAGTTTTCAAAAACTGTTAAAAATTGAATTTTTTCTTAATAACAAGAAGATACCTAAAACATATTTGGAAGCTAAATGAAAATTCTAAAGAACTGAAGAGACAAAGAAACTAACATGCAAATAACACAGAGAACTGACTGGTAAGGGAATCGCAACCCTTGGCTTGGTGTCACCGGCACAGCGCTCAGCCAGTGAGCACACCAGCCATTCCTATATAGGATCCGAACCCGCGGTGGGAGTGTCGCTGCGCTCCCAGCGCCGCACTCTCCCGAGTGTGCCACGGGGCCGGCCCAAACACAGAGAACTGACTGGTAAGGGAATCGCAACCCTTGGCTTGGTGTCCCCGGCACAGCGCTCAGCCAGTGAGCACACCAGCCATTCCTATATAGGATCCGAACCCGCGGTGGGAGTGTCGCTGCGCTCCCAGCGCCGCACTCTCCCGAGTGTGCCACGGGGCCGGCCCAAACACAGAGAACTGAATGAATGTTTAGTAACAGCAAGCTAAGTAATTTAGACCAACCTCTACTCCATTCCATTCCTACTGAGAACGAGGGGGAAAAAAGCCTGCAATATTACACATATATTCTTAAAAATATTGAAGAGCTAACAAGACATAGACTGAAATCTAAGAAAGTGCAATAACTCAGATCAAGCAAGGAACTCAAAGTGGCTTTTGCTGGAGGACACCTTCCCAAGATAAGGAAAGAACTCTACAAAGCTCTGTGTCTAGGATACCCCCACCCACATTAAACTGGGATGGAAAGAACTAGATGCTCAGGGTAAGGGCCAAGAAAAAGTAAGAAAGCTTTTGCATGGACTTATAGCACCAGTTAGCTTCCCCAAGGTGGCCCAGGGAACCGCTGAATTTGGACTAAAGTGATCCCAGACAGCTAGGGCTCCCAGAGACCTGACAAGCAAATTTGACAGGCATCAAATTATACCAAGTAATTCTGAAATGCTAGTACCCAAAAATAACCAGGCATAAAAGGACAAACAAGACTCTAGGAGCAAGAACCAACAGCAAAACAACAGATGGCATATACCCAGTTCCAGATTCTGTCTGGCATTCAGCTCTTTTCTGCCTCTGTTGCAGAGGGTGAGAGCCTAACAACTGCACACATAAGACTTCATGGTGGCTGGCATCGGTGGCTCCAAGGAAAAGCACTCGTGGGAAATTGAAATAGTGAGAAAGGGAAAAGGCCAAATGCAAAGGCAGGCAACCACACAGACTGCAGCTGCCAGAAATTTCAGGGGAGAGCAGCTACGCCTCCAGCAGCGAGCCCAGGAGCAACCAGGCGACACACTCCTCCCCAACCCTTCTAGCACCTCTGCAATCAAATACTTCACTAAATCCTTCTCTGCTTGAAACATCCAAGTGATTTCTATTCTCCTGATTGAATGTAGACTGATAAAGACTAGATGCTGGAATTATCAGACCCAAGTTACAAAATTATGCTTACTTTGTTTAAAGAAATAAAAGACAAGCCTGGAAAGATCTACAAGAAACAGGAAACTTCAACGGACAGTAAAACTGAAAAGGAACAAAGAGAACTTCCAGAACGAGATGAAATTGGCAAAATTATGAATTCAACTTTAACAGGAGCTAAGAAGTGAAGAGTAAATTAGGAAAACTAGAATATAGGTAAAAAGAAATTATCCAGAAGGCAGCACAGAGAGGGAAATAATGAAAAATGCAGAAGAAAAGTTAAGAAAGGACAAAGAGAGAAGATCTCACATTGAAGTCCCAGAAAACAATGGAGCAGAGGCAATATCTGAAGAGATAAAAGCTGAGCAAATTCTATAACTGATGAAAAATACCAATTCACTGATTCAAGATGCCCAAATGACCTGGACCAGGGCAACTAAAAAGAAATCCACACCTAAAGACATCATAGAAAAACTCATAAGCCAGTACAATACATGGAAGTTCAATTTTCTCAGTTAAGTACCAAGTAAGGGAATTAGCTGAAAATAGGCACAGAGAGGAAGAGTTGTGAGTATAAGGAGGAGTCATCAAGGCCTCTGGGAGAGTAGGGGAGGAAATGGATGAGGACACTATGGTGTAACTACTGAGCAGCATGAAGGACATATTTGACCCCAAGGTCATGAACCAACCATAACTAAGATAATAGAAAATCTGAATACTCCCTTGTCTGTTAAACAAATTACATGTGTAGTCAAACATCTACTCATCCAAAAAAAAAAAAAAAAAAAAAAAAAAAAAAGCTAAAATCACCAAATCTAGGCTGTATTCCAGGTGAGCTTTACAAAACCTTGAATGAACAGTTAAGACCCATCTCATACATAAAATTTTAGCCCATAAAGAGCTAATATAGCTTTGATATTTTGAAAAAAAAAAATTAACAAGAGTACAAGAAAATTAATGATCAATCTCATCTAGGAAGAGAGAACAATCTATTTCTGAAACACTGGAAACATTCTAAAATCAGTAAAAAGACTAAGAATCCAAGTTCTTAGTGCTCCTAAACAACACTGCCATAAAGCCCTAGCCAATGCACAAAGGCAAGAAAGTGAAATGCTAAGGATTACACAGGAAGAAACAAATCTATCATTATTTAGAGATACTAACTCACAGAAAATCTGAGAGCCTACAAATTATTAGAACCAAGTTCAGCCAAGTCCTAGAGGAAAAAAGAAGACATAAGAACAACAAAAACTGGCATTCCTGACCAACAAAAACTGGCGTTTTCCTCCTATCCACAAAGATCATATTTTACTCTGTTGAAAAGACTTCTCAATTTTTAATTGGTAAGCAGCCTAAGAGTGCAATGGAAAGGAATGAAGGTAAAACTTCACTTCTGGAGCTTCAGATACCACTTCTACCATTTGTTGAGTGACACTTTGCAGGCTACTTCTCTGTGCTCTAAAAATGAGTTTGTTTTTAAACTTAGAAGAAAATATTTTATTTTTTTATTTTATAAAGAAAAATGACATTTATTGCTTACAGTTTCTAAGCCTGGGAAGTCTAAAGTCCATCTGGTGGTGGTGACAGTGACCCAGGGATCTCACATTGCAAGACAGTGGAAGCAGAGAGATTAGAGAGAGAGAAAGACAGAATCTTCTCTTCTTTTAAAGCCCTCATAACCATGCCCCTGATCACCATCTTTAATCCATTCACTACTGCATGGTCCTACAATCCAATCATCTTTTAGAAGAAAATATTTTACATATCCAAACTCCAGGAATACAGAGGCCAGAGGTTCTCAAAGTGTGGTCTGTGGAATCCTGGGGGACCTAAGACTCTTTCAGAGGGTTCACAAGGTCAAGACTATTTTCAGAGTAATACTAAAACATTATCATTTGCTTTTTTCACTTCACTGCCATTTGTACTCATGGCACAAAACCAATAGTGTTTAAAACTGCTGGCGCCTTGGCATAAATCAAGGCAGTGGCACCAAAATGCACTAGTAGACACTGTATTCTTCACGAATGCCAAAAATTCACAGTAAAAATTATTAATTTTATTGTATATTGGTCCGTGGACAGGTTATAATGTATTTCTGTTGCAAACCTAAAATGCAACAGTTGTCTTAAAGAAAATCTCCTGTGCAACTATTTGATCTGTGAGCATTTTTTCATGAAAAATCATTTTCAGTTGAAAGAAAAACTATGATTATTCAGACCTGAGTATCTGACAGAAACTTCCTCAAAATGAACAAACTAAGTCTATCATTTTAGAAAAACAACTGATAGTATTTATTACCAATTATAAAATCTGAGCCCTCCACCATGAGGAGTACAATTTTTTGATGTTGTATAATGAAAAGTATCAACATTTGGAAGATCTGTGTAACTCGGGAAATCATTATGTTCCAAATGACTAAAGTATGCATATCTCAAAATTATGCAGGGTAAGAGATCCAATTGAAGTGCAAGGAGTACAAAAAGTACACCCATATAGTTTCAGATTCTGCATTGCAACTAAACTTTAAGAAACTACCACTTGTCAACTGTTGGTGTAGTATCAAAGAAGAATATACACATTTATCTGAAAGCACTATTAATATAATCTTCCCGGCTAGCCAGTTAGCTCACTTGGGAGAGCATGGTTGTATTTAATGCCAAGGTCATGGGTTGGATCCCCATACCAACCAGCCACCAAATAAATAAGTAAATAAACAAACAAATAAATATAAAAAGCCCCTTTTCCAACCACTTATCTACATAAGGCTGAATTTCTTCATATACATCAACCAAAAACAACATATTCTAATAGCAGATTTCAGACTCCATCTTTCACTAAGCATGACATTTAAGAGATTTGCAAAAAAGGTAAATCAATGCCACTTTTCTCATTAAGCTTTTGTTTTGGAAAATAGTTTTTTAATTTAAAAAATTTATGGTAATACACAATGGTTTGTAGTTAACATTTTAAATAAATTAATAAATATTTTTAAATTTCTTACTTTCATTATGAAGTAAGTACAAAATACACAGCATCCTATTCTACTCAGATGGATTGAGACAAAGTAATATGTAAACAAATGACACCAACAGTGGTCTTATTCTATTCAAAATCACTGCTAAAATGATAGGGATCCTTTAAAAGCTAAATAGCATTCACAAGTATACTTTATTTTTGCTTCCAAAAAAAATGACATGTTTAAAAACAACAGTTTTGACCACTACACATTAAAGGTGTCAAAAATCACAAAAGAGAAGAAATAACTAAAACTGTCACAGGAGACAAAAGCTAAATGCAATATGGGATCCTGGATTAGAAAAAGAACAACAGGAGAAAAAACTCTGAAATCCAAATAAATTTTGTACTTTAGATAATAGTATTGCACCAAGGCTAATTTGCTAATTTTGCAAATTTTACTCTAGTTATATAAGTAAGAGAAGCTGGGTGAAGAATATATGTAAACTCTATACTATTTTTGTAAGCCATAAAAAGTACTTCAAAACGAAAAGTACTTTTTTTTTTTCCTTTTTGTCTTTTTTACTGACCGGTAACAGGATCGCAACTCTCGGTGTTGCGCCCGCACCGCGGTCAGCCAGCCTTTTTGTCTTTTTTACTGACCGGTAACAGGATCGCAACTCTCGGTGTTGCGCCCGCACCGCAGTCAGCCAGCGAGCGGGAACCGGTCTCCACATGGGATCTGAACCCTCAGTGGGAGCGCCGCCGCGCTCCCAAGCAGCGCACTCTCCATGCGCCACTGGGCCAGCCCATGAAAAGTACTTTTTTAAGTTAAAAAGTTCACTACTAATACATAAATAAATGAATGAGTAAAAACTAGTTTTGTCATAGTTCACATCCAGGCAACAATTTCATAATCTCCAAAAAACCCCAAAAAGTTAAAATTAAAAAAAAGATACCACCACGAAAGTTTCAAACAGTTTCATATCCATCTATTAGATCTGTCCTAAAGCAAGCAAATATTACAGAGCTTCTTCTAAATTCAGTCACAGAACCTACAGCAAAAAAAGACAGGTGAAGCATCAGATGGTACTTCCAACAACAGCAAATGATTACATGTGTCCTGGAGTGAAACATATCAAGTTTATGAGACCATAACAATAAATTGTCAAGTTTCAAACAGCTCTAATTGGAGGATATGAAGTGTACTGAATTTTATGGGGGTGAGAGAGCACCCCAACTTTAAAAATTGAACACAATAAAGATCTATGGACAAACAATAGAACGTATGTATGTAAACTGGCTGAGGTAGTTCTTAGTCAACATAAAAATAATTTCTTGAATACAGCTGACCCTTGAATAACATGGGTTTGAACTTGTTCAGTCCACTTATATGTGGATTTTTTTCAATTTTAAATAACTCGCAGATGAATTGTGCAGCCTAGAAATATCAAAAAAATTAAGTTAGGTATGTCATGAATTCACAAAATCTATGTAGACACTAGTTTATTTTATCATTTACTCCCCAAAAATGACACAAATCTACTATAAAAAGTTAAAATTTATCAAAATATATACACACAGACTGTACATGGCAACATTTACAGTCCAGAAAAATGTAAACAAACATAAAAATGCAGTATTAAATCATAACTGCATAAAACTAACTGTAGGACATAGGGTGCAACTGCAATAATTTTGTAGCCACCTCCTGTTTCTCCTGAGGGGAGCTCAAGAGCTGCAAGTATCCCCTTAAAACACCTTGTGATGTGTATCACCTCCATGTGTGAGCAGTTGTCTCTCCAGTCAATTGTGTATCACAGTAAAAATTGATCTCATGGGGTTTTCTCTTCCTTAAGATTTTTTTTGTGTGTGTCTTTTTTTGTGACCAGTAAGGGGATCGCAACCCTTGGCTTGGTGTTGCCCGCACCGCACTCAGCCAGTGAGCGCACCAGCCATCCTTATATAGGATCCCAACCCGTGGTGGGAGCGCCGCTGCGCTCCCAAGCGCTGCATTCTCCCGAGTGCACCACGGGGCCGGCCCTTCCTTAAGATTTTAATAACATTTTCTTTTCTCAGGTTCGAATCCCTGTACTGGCCCAGCCACCAAAAACAAAACAAACCTTTCTTTTCTAGCTCACTTTATCATAAGAACACAGTACGTAACACATATAAACATATGAAATATCTGTTAATCAACTTTATGTGATCTGTAAGGCTTCCAGTCAACAGTAGTCTATTAGTAGATAGGTTCTGGGGAGAGTCAAAAGTTATACTCAGATTTTTCACAAGGTGAGGGTTGGTGCTCCTAATCCCAACATTGTTCAAGGATCAACTGTATAAGATTTCAATACTCTGCAAATCCTTTCCCAGGGCAATCAAAGTACACTATTAAAGAGTCTATCCTTTGGAGCAGGGGTTGGCAAGCTATGGCCAAAGGGCCAAAACTAGCTAGCCTGCTTGCACAAGCATGAGCTAAGAATGGTTTTACACTTTTTTAAATGGTTGTAAAAAAAAAGAGAGAGAGAGAGAGAGAGAGACAGAGCCCATACAGCCTGCAAAGACTAAAATATTTACTATCTAGCCCTTTACATAAAAAGGTTTGCCAATCCCTGCTTTAAGGTAATAATACATTTAAAAACCAATCGGACCCTATCATCTAAAATTGGTAGATTTTTAAATCAATAATCTATTAAATTCTTTCCTGTACTACAGCCAAAATTAAATCCAGAAAAAGTTTTTAAACCTTGAAATGAGTTATAGAAATTAACAATTCTGTAAGTATTCTCAAGCACAACAGATTTTTATTTATTTTTTTTAAAAAAGATGACCGGTAAGGGGATCTTAACCCTTGACTTGGTGTTGTCAGCACCGCTCAGCCAGTGAGCGAACCAGCCACCCCTATATGGAACCCGGGGCCTTGGTGTTCTCAACACCACTCTCTCCCGAGTGAGCCACGGGCCGGCCTAAGAACAACAGATTTTTAAAACTTCACTGAATCTAAATTCTTTCTAAACTTCTGAGATATGTTACCTACTCAAAGACGTTCCATTTTAGCATGAGAGCAAAAGAAAATCATCAGCTACTAACAGCTACATAATAAACCCTATCCATACCAGTCTTTTATACTATCTTCACACAGATCTCAGTTGAAATTTTCCTGTGACCTTACTGACATTTTAACTTTTCAGTCAACATAGGTAATTTATATTTGCCTCAAAGCAGTTTTGACTTAGCAAATTATTTGTAAGCTATGAATGTTAACTCCCACTTCAAAATATATAAAGTATATCTTTTGTTTCAAAACAGATTTATACCATGGTGAAATTTAACAAACAGAGTTCAGGCAATAGATAATAATTTAATATCAAAGTTTTTATAGCAGTAAGCTAAAGAAGCTATTACTTCTTATTACCTTCAAAAACACTGTTCAATATTGACCCCAAATCCTAAAAATTAACTTTCTACAGATTATAAATTTCATGTGAACAGTGAGATGAAAAGAAATTTACCAGGTGGTCAAAAAGACCCTCTTAGAGAGTTTTCATGAGTTTAATTTTTTTGAAAGCCATTTGGTTATCTGCTCCATACTTCACAAAACATAAGTGGCCCAGATTTCAAATTACACTGGGATTCAGCCTTCATTCAGTGCAGGGGAAATATCAGCCTTCATCTGGAATGGTAGTACCACTGACTAGCAGCTTAAGCCAATCACTTTAACATCTATGAGCCTCAGTTCACGAATTAATAAGAAAAGGATTGGTCTAAAAGGTTTCTAAGATCTCTTTGGCCATCTCTAGAATCCTGATATTGTAATCAAGATTTTTAAAAACATTTATGACCTGCCTCATTTCAAACAGAATTTGCAGCAGCTCACAACTTGCTAGTGTGGTACAACAGTACACACAGAACACATACACACAAAATGAAAACCAGAGCCAAAAGGGGGGGGGGAGCAAAAGTAAAATCAGAAATTAGCCTCAACATATCCCCAGTACTGTCAAGCCAACATTGTTTAACACAAATA
>NW_007727829.1:289133-291306 GCF_000696425.1 Galeopterus variegatus | reverse complement strand
GGTTGCAATCCGTTGCCGGACACGAAAAAAGACAAAAAGGAAAAAATAAAATAAAATAAAAGACAAAAAGGAAAGGAAAAAAAAAAAAAAAAACAGGGTCAGGAAAAGGCTTAATAATATCATCAAGATTTTATTTCCTTTTCTCACAAATAAACCACAAACAAGCTAATGACATTAATAAGCTGGCTGAATCAAAAACAAAGAACAGTTGGAATAAAACCCTAGATAAGTAAAAGCTTAAAATTTTTTTTAAAAGTTCAATAAGCAAACTTTTCAGCAGCAGACTCTCATTTTACCATAAATGAGAAGTAAATGAAAAGAGACACATATTGAACTTGCTTCATGTGCTCTCTTTTTGCCCTGACGGAAGCCCAACGTTTCAAGCTGAACTAAGGAGTACCATGGCATTAACGCGGAGTGTTTTCCCTCCGGAAAACTGTCTCTAGCACTTCCCTCTGGGGTAACCCCATGACTTTCAGTAGCTCAATTTTCTCAACAACTGAGACAGTTGTTTCAGAAAATAAACCACCGCATCTAGAGCCCTCAAGTTACACAACTGCAGAGAGTGGAGGTGCCAAGTTCAGAAAGACCAGCAGCGACCAAATAAATCAGCGCCAGACGCTGGAGGTTGAACTCCCGGTTTAATATGCTTTCCACCACTCGCTTCCATACTCCAAAAAACGTCTCCACCTTTATGAAAGTTCTTAATGGCCCAGAAATCTCTTTAAGATTAAAAGCCGAATTACTTCAGGGAGGAACCCCCACCATTCCAGGCCAGATCTGACCCAGCAGTCTTTCTTCTTCAGGACATTTATGCTCTCTGTCCTCCCCCAAAGCTGCAGTGACATATATAAAAGGTACTGGGAAACTGTACAGCACTTCAAAGACATCAGGCATTTCTCTAAAGAACAGAAAACTACGCTTAATTCACATCGACGAAAAGCTGCCAAACCACTGAATTTTAGACTTCATGAGTACTAATCGGGTGAACTTTATGGTAAACTATATTTCAGTAAAGCCGCTAAAAAATGAGCTTCTAAAAGAAAATATTCCTCAGGATAAAGAGCAGAGACTAAGTTCAGATGTTTCAACCTCTCAAAATTAAATAAAATGAATGGCTGCTGGTACACACAGCAGAGACAAAACAAACTATTGTTTGTGATGCAATCACTGCATCTTAAAGCTCTCTTCAAGAGCAAACAGCCTGAGGGCAGTATCCAAAATGAGAAACTTCACTTAGAGACAGCCAAAAAAAAAAAAAAAAAAAAAGTCAACGTGCTTTTCTCCCCCCCCCCTACTCTTTCATTTATAATATAATAATTTACTATTAACATCAAAAGATTAAAATTGGCAACCAGGAAAGACTACATTGTGGCGCAACAGAATAGGAATTTATACCAAAATGTTGGAAAGTACAAACCCAATGTAAGTGCTGCCTTTTCGTACACTATATTCCAGCTCTAAAGGGCTTGAAAATCACTTGTAAGGAAAAGAAGCCCCTTCCTCCCCCAACCCAAGACATCCTAACAGCGGGTTGTGTTTTACAACAAAAATGAAGCCCTCAAGAGCGGTTCCCGGGCCGAAGCTTGCTAAGTCGCCAAGGTGAGCACAGGCCTGCGGGGCCCCATGACCCCCGGCGGCCACGCGGGAGGACCCCAACCCCGCGACCGGGGTGGCCCGGGCACCGCTGGGCGCAACTGCACCTGGCAGAAGCCCAAGGCCGTACAGGCCTTCCCCAAAGAAACGGAGGATTCTGCCCGCCCGGGGCACCCAGTACCTCATGCTGTAGGCGCCAGCGCCCAGCTCCTGCCCGATGCCCGAGAGACTGGCGTCGAAGTCGTGCACCAGCCCGGACTCGATCACCTCGTCCATCTTGAGCACCCAAGCCATCTTTCGGCTTCGCCGCCGCCCCGCGCAGCGCGGCCTCCGCGTCCGGGGCGAAGGGGCCGGAGCTCCGCGGGTGCGTCCTGAGGGAGGGCGCGGGTGAAGCCTCCGGCGGCGCGGCGAGTGGTCACCAGAGGTGGCCCGGGCGGCCGAGGCGAGGGCGGCCAGGACCCCGCTGGCAGGACACAGCGAGCCCGGCGAGCAGCTGCAGCGGGAGCGGCCGGGACGCCGGCAGCGCCTCCCTCCTGCGGACGCCAGCCCCGTACCACATACCGCCGCCGCCCACCAC
>NW_007727829.1:273684-288787 GCF_000696425.1 Galeopterus variegatus | reverse complement strand
CTCAGCCCGCCCGCCACCCGCTCCCCAGCCTCAAACCCGGCCCTCGCCCCGCCGCCCCAGCCAACCCCGCCGACGCCGCTCCGCCGGCCTGGACACTGGCTCCGACACGGATCCCGCTCGGGCTCTCTCGCCGCTTCCGCCTCCTCCAGCCCCGCCCCGACCCCGCCCCCGCGTTCGCTCCCAGCCCAGGCCCGCCCCACACGGCCCCGCACTTTGGGCCACTCCCTGCGCCTCTTGGCCGAGGAACTGTCCGCGCCGCCGTGCAGTGTGGCCCCGCCCACGCGGCAGGTTCCAAGCCCCTGCGACCTCGCGGCCTCGCGGCCTCCCGGCACATCAGCGCAGGAAAAGGCGGTGCCAAAACGTCTGCCAGTTCTCGCCCCATCCAGAGAGCGGGATGATTGACAGACGAACTGGGCAATAACGACAAAGCTTGGTCGAGGCTCCCGTGAGTCTCTATGCCCCAGGGCTAACCAACCAATTAAAACATTCTTCCCCTTGGGCGGGCTCGAGGACTTAACATGCAACCAAAAGAAAAAGTTCATTGGACCGTTTTGGAGGAAGCGGTCCCAAACGCCACTTCCGGAGGTGCTTTGCTCCTCTGTGGTATTTCCCGGTAGTCTCTGCTTATTGACCTCACCACGGAGGGCGAGAGCGGTTAGTACGGCGTCTGGGAACTGAGTGGCCGGTTGGGCAGAAAAGCTTGATTGTCATGAGAATAAGCCAATCAACTGCCTGAGAAGGAATTCCGGAAAGTGTTTCCGCAACAGCTGTATTGTCTCGAGCCCTGTGGCTAGCCTGAGTTAAACAAGTGGTTAGGTCGTAGTAACCGCAGGCAACCTCATGACCTTGGGGCTCCTTGGGACGCCACAGGCTCGAAGGACCTCCCTTCTCCCTCATCGGCCCAGCCTGGGCACGCGCCTTGGGGGCTGAAGAATGGAAATCCTTTTCCCTGAGGGAGGCGAAAGAGGAAGGAGGTGGCAGAGGCTGACTACAGTGCTTGCTGGCAGATCAGAGGCCCTGAGGTTCGGCTGCCCGCGCCTGGCGGGCGGAATCCCTGCTGAAGAGTACGTCAAAGCCCGGGCCTTTGACCTCGCGGCTTCGCCCTGGTTCGAGCCTATTGCTTCAAAACCAGGCCCAGATGCAGGCACTAGCCCCCAGCCTCAACTCACCAGATTAAGTGCAAAAACACATAGATTAAACCCAGATGTGAGCGTAGTAAAACAATGGCTCTCAGCCAAAAGAAAAAAAAAAAGACTCATTTGCCTCTGATTTAAATATTAATTTGCAGGATGCTTTTCTCTTTACAAAACCTTTTTGCAAACACTTCATTTGATACAGCTACAGAAGTAGACACAAAAGATAACATTTTACAGATGAGGAAACTCAGGTGCAAACATGTGAAAAGATCTGCTGAAGGTCACACATTAAGTAGCTGTATTTCACTAATACAGATTCCTGCGATTCCAGGCCAAAACAGGCCATCAGTTCAGGAAGCTCCATTCAACTGTTACCAATAAATCTGCACAACGAATCAGATAGTCGCCAGAAACACTACTGGTCGGTCTAGCTGAGGTCTCAGACGTCTTCAGTCAGTGATCTGGCCTCACTCCCATAAGCTAGTCTAAAACTAGATTAGCCAAGGTCTATTATTAATTGTTGGAAAATTTGGAGAAATAGAATGGGAGGAGGGGTAATTCTCTGATTCTTGGGAAGAGTGCAATAGTACAGACTACTATCAATTTCTTTAATCAGGCTTTCTCCTGAAGTATCCAGTCACACACACATTCAGAAGCAGAGCCTCAGAAATCTGAGAAATCTCTACCTGAGAAAATGGAAAAATAACACAGGCTATTTCCTTGATTCCAACTCTGGAGAAACCACAGTGGTTAACGAAAAATTGATGGTATGAAAAACTGGGGAGGACTGGGTGGGGGGACTATGAAATACCCCTGGGGCTATCAAAAGTGGTTGTGTTGGGCCGGCCCGGTGGCGCACTGCGCTAGTGCGCCGCTTGGGAAGCGCAGCGGCGCTCCCGCCGAGGGTTCGGATCCCACATACAGACCGGTTCCCGCTCACTGGCTGAGCGAGGCGCGGGGGCAACACCAAGGGTTGCGATCCCGTTGCCGGTCCTGGTCCGGTACGGGGGCAACACTGAGGGTTGCGATCCGTTGCCGGACACGGAAAAAGACAAAAAAAAAAAAAAGTGGTTGTGTTGCCAGAGGAGAAGGGTTCTAATAAGGCCCAATAGCCAACCTCAACCCACCCTGTCCTCTTACCATGTTCTTGACCCCGCCAAAGAAGAGAATTCAGGAGGAGATTCACAGTAAAAAGTGAGAACGGGTTTGATATAACAAGTGATACAGATTTCACAGAGAGCGCTGCCTAGCTCCAGGGACTGAGCAGGGCCCGCACCAGGTTTAATACAAAAGTAAGAAATACATCTTTCAAGTTTAGCACAAAGTGCAGGCTGGGTCAAGAGAGTGAGCAGCCACTTGCTGAAAGTAATTTTGAAACAAAAGAAGGCCTACACACTTCAGCCGGGGAAATGCGGGTTGGCCCCAGTAAACTGAGCAATCGCCCCGCCTACTGCTGGGATTAGATAGTTAAATACATATTCATGTTATCTAATGAATATAAATTAGACTTTACTGAGCATGGTTGGCTGTTAGGGCTATATAACCCCTTTCTACTGAGCATACCCAGCCACTTGCTTTGCATAAGTCAGCCCCTTGAGGTATCAATTTCCCATGCATTGGTGGCGAAAATAGGCCCAACCAGAAACAGTAACTCTTCTCTAGGGGAGGGCCTAGAGGAGGTGCCTGAGGCCTCGGGGAGTGGCTCGAAACCCTGAATTGTGTCCTGAACCCAGGGAAACTGAGTACCTCCTATCTCAGTTGGGTCTTGGTGAACAGGATCCTAGAAACAGAAGAGGTCTTGGCACCACAGACTGGAATGGGCTTGAAGAGAGGTTGTCTGCCGTTATTTGTTTTCTCTTCTTTCCATATTTCTCTGGAAAGATCATTTCCTCTGCAGAAAAATAGTATCAGCTCAGTGCTGGTAAAATCAAACTAGCTGGAGTTTGACCCTGCTAGAATAAAGAGCAGACAACAGGAAATATCAGCCTGTTAGCATTTCCCACCTCCACCTCCCCTGCCACGTTCCCTCCTCCCCCCGCTCTCCCCCTCCCAGGGAGACAGGCCTTAAAAGAAAGCCGAGGAGAGGGTTATAGAGATTCTGTAAGGGATTGGACAACACTGATTGTCTGAGGGAAGGACAGAAGCTGGGACCTAGTAGAATACAGGACTACCCAAGATAGCCCAAGACCTTAAAAGAGTATAAACTCATCATCGGGTAAAATAGAAATATCTGAGAAATTTAACTGTTCAACCTATACGAAGTGGAGCAAAATTCAAAATCATCATTAAATATGCCCAACTAATGGTAGTAGCAAATAATTGAAATATTTGATTGTAATAATTGAAATAAAGAAAAAAATAGATTAGTTGAGTACAAAATTAATTCAGTTGAATTAGGTTAAAGAACTCTCCGAGAAAGGAAAAAAAATAGAACTTATGGATAGAAATAGAAGTGTCAAATAGCCATAAATAGTAGTCTCAGAAAGGGACCAAAATATAAAGGAAGGATTAGAAATATTTGAAGAAATCATGACATCATTTCCAAGGGTTAAAAGAAAAAGAAAAAAGTCCTCGAAGGGAAAGGACTCTTAGAATGACAAACAGGATAAATGGGAGGCAAGGGGAAACTTAAAGACAAAATTTCCTTAAAAACAAGAAAGAAAACAGATCACCTCCAAAGAAATGGCAAATGTAAGACTGATCAGCTGCAACACTGAATGTTTAAAGATATGAGAGTAATTCAAAATATTGAAGAAGGAGAACTTTGAACCCAATATTTTATGCTTAACTCTTATTTATCTAAGGTTTAAATAAAGACATCTTCAGGCACGCAAATCATCAAAAGGGTCAAAGACCTTTGAAGTACTCAAAGGAAGTACTTCTACAGTAAGATCAATCCAGGAGGGCATCCTCCTATGTAAAAAAGGATAAACCAACACAGATTCCTATTTTGTAAATAAGGATATACCCATTTATTATTGCTATTTAGAATGAAAAATTCTAGTCAAGACATAAAAGGAAAGAAAAAGCCAAAGCCAGATAAGAATATGCTAAGATACTTTCACTTACAAAAATTTACAACAGCTACTGGTATAGCCAGTGTTTTGTTTTTAAATTTATTTTTATTTATTGAGATAAATTTTGCATACCATAAAATCCACCATTAAAAAATGCACAAGTAAGTAGTTTTTAGTATACTCACAGTAATATGTACCTAATTCCAGAGCATTTCCATCATCCCTCAAAGAAATCCCATACCTATTAACAGTTGCTCCCAACTCCCATCTCCCCCCATTTACTAGCGACCACTAATCTACTTTATGAGGGTACTTTAAAAAGTTCATGGAAGGGGCCGGCCCGGTGGTGCACTCGGTAGTGTGGCGCTTGGGAGTGCGGCGGCGCTCTAGCTGAGGGTTCGGATCCCATATAGAGACCAGTCCACTCACTGGTTGAGCGCGGTGCGGGCGCGACACCGAGGGTTGCGATCCCATTGCCGGCCCCGGTACGGGCGCAACACTGAGGGTTGCGATCCCGTTGCCGGTCACGAAAAAAGACAAAAAGGAAAAAAAAAAAAAGTTCATGGAAAAAATAGCACATGTCCTCACTCATAAGTGGGAGCTAAGAGAGAAGGAAGAAAAGAAAGACCATAATGGTGTGTTGGACTTGCAGAGGGAGAGAGCATACCTAGGGCTGCAGAGTGGGGGGAGAGGGGAAGTCAGAGATTAATTGAGTGTGGGACACTGGGAATAATTGCAATTTGTGGTAATGGGCATGTTGATAGTATTGATCTTATCATCACATCTTGGGCACGGGGTGATGGTCAGCTTTGTACCCCATTAATATGCATAATCAATTAAAAAGAAAAACATGTAATTTGGAGTAGCATTAGGTGCTATATAGAGAAATGAATCTGGGCCAGGGGATACAGAGAGGCATGAAGTGCTGTTTTAGATTGGGTGGCCTGAAAATGTCTGTTAGGAAAGCAGAGGTCTGAATTAAATGCTGGAGTGATCAGTGCAAATATCTGAAAAGAGCATGCCAGGAAGAGAAAATAAAAGTGCTAAGACTCTGGAAAAAACAAAAAGTTCGTGGAAAGATTTATATTATCTTTTAATTCTATTTTTCCACGAACTTTTTTGGGGGGAGGGGGGATGGCTGGCCAGTATGGAGATCCAAACCCTTGACCTTGGTGTTACCTTGCCAAATGAGCTAACTGACCAGCCTGCACAAACTTTTTGAAATACCCTCATATGTCTCTATGGATTTACCTATTCTGGATATTTCATATAAATGGAATCAAACAATATATGGCCTTTTGTGTCTTCCTTATTATGTGTTCTTTCACTTACTATGTTTCCAAAGTTCATATGTGTTGTACCATGTATCAGTACTCCATCTCTTTTTATGGCTGAATAATATTTCACTGTGTGGATATACAACATTCTGTTTATACATTCATCACCTGATTAACATTTGGGTTATTTCTACTTTTTGGCTATTACAAATAATGCTGCTATGAGCATTTATGTCAAGTTTTTGTGTAAACATGTTTTTTTTTCCATTCTGTTCCATATATACCTACAAGTGAAATTACTGAGTTATATGGTGTACTAGTCCGTTTCTGTTGCTTTTAACAAAATACCTGAAACTGGGTGATTTATAAAGAAAACAAAACTAATTGCTTACAGTTTTGGAGGCTGGGAAGCCCAAAGTCCAGGGAACACATTTGAGGAAGGCCTGGGTGGTGGCAACAGTGACCCAGGAGTCTCACATGGCAGAAAATGGCCGAGCAGAGAGAGAAAGAGTTCCTCTTGCACTCTGCTTTTAAAGCCCTCAGAACCTTGCACCTGACCACCTTTATTAATCCATTCACTATGGCATGGTCCTACAATTTGATCACCTCTTCAAGACCCCACCTTTCAACTACCATAATAGCATTTCCCACACTCAACAGTTATGGTGGGAATTAAGCTTCTAATATATGAACTTTGGGGGACACAATTCAGTCAATTCACAGCATATGGTAACTCTACATTTAACTTTTTGAGGAACTGCCAGACCGTTTACCAGAACTTAAGCCAGTGTTTGGACCCAGACAGTCTGATGCTATAGTCCTATGCTATATTGCCTCCATTGAAGTGGTAATAAAAGCCCACTCAAAAAAGGTAAGATCCAGTTGGCTTTAGAGGTGAGTTTTTTCAAATGTTCAAACAAAGATAGTCCATGTTGTACATGAATTGTTGTAGGAAATTACAAAGGAGGAGGAAAGCTGCCCACCTTACTTTATGAGGCCAGAATAGCCCTGCTTTTTATTTTTTAATTTTTAATTTTATTTAATTTTATTTTTTTGTCCTTTTTGTGACCAGCCACACTTCAAACAAAGATAGTCCATGTTGTACATGAATTGTTGTAGGAAATTACAAAGGAGGAGGAAAGCTGCCCACCTTACTTTATGAGGCCAGAATAGCCCTGCTTTTTATTTTTTAATTTTTAATTTTATTTAATTTTATTTTTTTGTCCTTTTTGTGACCAGCCACACTGCGCTCAGCCAGTGAGCGCATCGCACCGGCCATCCCTATATAGGATCCGAACCCGCAGCGGGAGCACTCCTGCGCTCCCAGTGCCGCATTCTCCCGAGTGCACCACGGGCTCGGCCCTAGCCCTGCTTTTTAAAACCAGATACATAGCACAATAAAAAATAAAAACCTCATTTAACTGACGAATGTAGATACAAGATATTTAATAATTAATAATATAATTGGATGTAATTTCAATGAAAATTACAACAGTTTTTTAGAAGTAGGTGACAATAATATTCAAAAAATTACCCTGGAGAACTAGTGTCAGTGATTTAGACCAACACTCGTTCTAAAGACAACTAAGAAAGACAAAATGCAGAAAACATCTCCTTAACAGAAACAAAGACCTAACAAGATAGTGAGGAATCACCAAGATGGATAACAAGAAGTAATGTAAGAGTGCCAACAAGTGAACTTAAGCTGCTTCTATCATGGTGGCATTTACTCATCAAGAGGAGGCAGCAGAATAGTGATGGCAAGTGGGACAGGGGTTTAGAGAACTATGGCAATTTGGGGCAGAGATACTGGAGAATCATCCTCCTCACCTTGGCTGGGACTCTTGTAACTTTTGGCACGGAGCTATGTGCTGAATGTGGGAAAGGATTGAGAAAAACAATGCATTTTGGCCAGAATATGAGAAGGAGCTGGAGGTGTGGATTTGTTAATAAATTCTAGGCAAAGGCAAAACTTAAAGCAACATTTTTCTCTGGAGAGGAAACTAGGGGCCTGTACTCTGGAAATGAGAGTACAGATTCTGCTCCAAGAAGTCATCTTTTATCCAAATTGTTAATGCCTTCAGGTTCTCAAACTATCTCTGAAAATAGATATTTTTATAAAATCTCCAACACCAAAACAAAGACCACAAGGAAACAAGACAACATATCAGGAATCAGTAAAGAGCCTCACAGACCCAAACTATAACAGAACTATACTTAAAATGTTCATGGAGCTTAAAGTTAAAAAAATAAAATTACCAACATGGAAATGTACTATGGTTTGAATGTTTGTGTCCCTGCAAAACCCATGCTGAAACTTAATCCCAACGCAAAAGTATTAAGAGTCAGGGCCTTTAGGAAATTATTAGATCATGAGGGCTACCCCTCATTAATGGGATTAGCCCTTACAAAGGGCTCAAGGGAGTCTTTTGGGCCCTTTTGCCCTTCCATTATGTGAAGATACAACTTTCCACCCCGCCTACCATGGGAAAACACTGGAGAAATACACTATTTTTTTAAAAAAATTTTTACTGAATCATGGGCCGGCCCCATGGCACACTTGGGAGAGTGCAGCGCTGGGAGCGCAGCAATGTTCCCGCTGCGGGTTCGGATCTTATATAGGAATGGTCGGTGCGCTCACTGGCTGAGGGCGGTGCGGGTGACACCACACCAAGGGTTGCGATCCCCTTACCGGTCAGGAAAAAGACAAAAAAAAAAAAATTTTTATTGAATCATAATTGATTATACATATTTGGGGGATTCAACGTTGAGATATGTTGATCAAATCAATATTACTAGCATATATATTGTTACAAATCATACTTATTCTTTATGCTTCTTGTCCAATCTCTCTCCATCCCCCCTCCCCCCTCTAATTACCTTAGATTTCTTCTCTCCTTCTGAAAGAGTAATGGTTACTCTGTTGATTTGTTGCCTAGATGATCTGTCTAATGCTGAGAGGTGTGTTCAGGTCTCCCAATTTTATCGTAGATTAGATGCTTCTTCTGTCATTCTGGAATTGGCCTTGTGGAGAGACATCCTCTTCTCTTCTTTGGTCTCATCCTTGTGTCCATGCACTCCAGTGGCTGGCAGACCATCTACGTGGTGGTTGTGGCGTCCAGCTGCTTTTGTGGCAGCCATGGTTATTGTGGTGGCTGTGGTGGGCCACCCACATGGAAATGATGTTTTTGGCGTGCTCCTTAGCGCTGGCAGCATGCGTGGTTGTGGGAGGGGGGTCCAGTCCCTGGCTCCATACTTCAGGTTCCAGGGCAGGCCCTGAGGTGCTGGCAGTGTGCCTGGTTGGCAGAGGGGACTCCAGTCCCCAGCTGCATGCCTCAGGTTCCTGGGTGGGCCCCAAGGCGCTGGCAGTATGCCTGTGCAGGAACTAATTTTTTGTCCTTTGCTTACTTCTAAAGTGAGAGAACTTCCTGTTGGTTCCAGTACTTGAGCTCTGTGGTTGAGCTAAATTGCTGCTTTGCTGCTGCTTCCCCAAGGAAGGCTTTTTGTGCAGCTCAGATTATAATGGCTGACTTATAGGTACTTCCAGCTCTCCAGAGACCTGGTGCACTGGGTTGCATAGAAACTCTGATCTGGGCCTGAAAATACACTATTTTTGAAGCAGAGAGCAAGCCCTCACCAGACACTGAATCTGCTAGCACCTTGACCTTGGACTTCCCAGCCTCCAGAACTGTGAGCAATAAACGTATGCTGTTTATAAACAGTCTAAAGTATTTTGTTATAGCAGACCAAACTGACTAAAACAAACTGGAAGCTTGTTAGGAGAAGTAAGATTGGAGATTTCAAAATGTTATAGAACCATAAAATATAATTAAAGTTAAGAATGAAATTATTTGGTTTAATAGCAGATTTGACACAATTGAAAAGAAAATAAGGGGCTGGCCGGTTAGCTCAGTTGGTTAGAGCATAATGTTATAACACCAAGGTCAAGGGTTCAGATCCCAATACCAGCCAGCCACAACAAAAAGAAAAAGAAAGAAAAGAAAGGAGGAAATTGGAAGATAAGCTGGAAGAAAACATACAAACAGAAACATGGAGAGATAAAGAGATGAAAAATACAAAAAAGAGAATATGACATATGAAGTTACTTTTGTTAAGAGTCCCAGAAGATAACAAGAATGTGGCAGAAGTAATATTTGAAGATGATTTCCCAGAACTAAGGAAAGAATCAGTCCACTGGAAAAAAAAAAAAAAAAGAAAGTCAGACCTAGACACATTATAGTGAAACTACAAAAGAAGTCTAAGACAGAGAGAAAGCAACCAGTATAAAAAGATAATATACCCTTCAAATGTGATAGACTATAGCTGACTTTTCACGATGAACAAGCTATCTCTTTTTTTTTTCTTTTTGTCTTTTTTACTGACCGGTAACGGGATCGCAACCCACGGTGTCGCGCCCGTACCGGGGACTGGTAACAGGATCGCAACCCTCGGTGTTGCGCCCGCACTGCGCTCAGCCAGTGAGCGGGAACTGGTCTCCACATGGGATCCGAACCCTCGGCGGGAGCGCCGCTGCGCTCCCAAGCGGCGCACTCTCCAGTGCGCCACGGGGCTGGCCCGAACAAGCTATCTTTAAGGTGCAGAAAGAGAGTTAGTGAGAACTTAGAAATTTCCATCAAAAGATAAAGAAAATATCTTTCAAGATTAAAGATAAATATGGTTTTAGACAAAAGGCAAGAGAATTCTCCACCAGTACACATGGATTAAGGAATATATAAAAGTTGTTCTTCAAGAAGAAGGAAAATGATAGTAAACTAAGATTCGTAGAGTTACAATAAGGAATGAAAAAGTATTAAGTGTGCAGGTAAACCTAAATAAACCTTGATTACATAAAACAAAAATAATTAAAATTTTCTATACTTAAAAAAATACAATTAGAATACACAGCTCTTCTGGTTATATTTGCTGTGTAACAAATCACCCCAAATAACACAAACATGTTGTTGTTATGGCTCATTGTTCCAGGAGTTCACTGGGCTAAGCTGAGAAATTCTCTCTCAGGGTCTCTCATGAGGCTATGGCTAGAGTCATGTCAAGGGCTTCCACACTCACGCGTTTATTGCTTGATGCTAGCTGTCTACTGGAACCTCAGTTGGGGCTGTTGGGATGCCTACACATAGCTTTTCCCATATGGTCTTGACTTCCTCACAGTGTTGCAGCTGGGTTCCAAAAGCAAGTATTCCAGAAGTAGAAGCTGCCAGTTTCCTAAGGTTGGGACCAGAAATTGGCACAGAATCTTTATTCTGCACTGTATTCTATTAGACAAGGAGTTACAGAATCAGACTGATGGTAGAAGAGTCAAATAACTTAGGGGCAATGTTTTAAAATTTCCAAAATTCATGCAAGATACTCATCCTCTCTCCCAGGCCCTTGCAAAATTTTCATTCGATAACAGCACCAAGCTAAGGCTAAGTTTCAGGATCTTGTGAGGTCCTGGAGCAGATGAGACTCTTGGAGTTCCTCTCCGTGTGGAGATCTGTGAGTTAAAAAACCAAGTGGTCTGCCCCAACGACCACCACATACATCACATACAATGATGGGATAGGCACAGAAAACTGCTATCAACATTTCCCTTCAAAGAGCGGGGAAATGGAAGGCTTATGGCAGCCAACTGTCCATGGAAATCCAATTGGGTAAATGTTGCCAGTTTCTTGATTAGGACTCAGTCTTACCTCCTGGGAGTTCTCTGTGGCTCTTATCTCCATCCACGGGGCTCTTGATTTTACCCTCCTCCATAAAAAGGAGCCCATGTTTCTCAGCTGCTTTCTATATAGTTTTCTCAGCTGCTTTCTATAGTTGTGTAGGGGTCCAGATTCCAGTAACATTTTCCTTATTTCCTTATGTCCCTTCTAGGCTTTCACTAACATTCTCAATGGCTTTTAGGGTTTTAGTGATACTCTGTTTGAAGCCTTTCCAGCTTTGTCTGCTTAGTCCCAAAGCCAAAGCCACAGGCTTAAAGTTCTTTTATGGCAGCACACCAATTGCAGGTACCAAAACTTGTAGCCATTATCTACTATTATAAAACAAATCATCCTAAAACTTAGAGACTTAAAACAATAACAATAATATTATTGTTATTTTTTATGGTTCTGGGGGTTGACTGAGTTCACCTGAGGAAATCTCATCCAGGATCTCATGCAATTACAGTTGCAGTTTAGACGCTGGCTGGGGCTACAGTCATCACAAATGCTTCCCCACTCATGTGTCTGGTAGCTGATGCCAGCTGTCAGCTGCGACTTCAGCTGGGGTCGGCAGATGGAATACTTGATGTGGCCTCTGCATATCACCTGGGCTTCCTCAAAGTGTGGCTACTGGGATGGAAGAACAAGCATCTCTAGAGACAGAAAGTGGAAGCTGCCAGTTTTTAAAGGCATGTGCCTGGAAACTGTCACAGCATTACTTCTGCTACATTCTATTGTTTAAGCAATAATAGAGCCTAGTTATAACAGAAGGAACATAAAATCCAGCTCTTCATGGGAGAATTATCGGAGAACTTTGGAGCTATGTTTTAAAACTGACACCACCACAGCAAAATGAAAAATAAAAACAAAAACTGCAGGAGGAGTAAATGAAGTCAGAGTGCTTCCTGGTTCTTGTACTGTCAGGATGGAGGATAAAAATAAAGTTTAATGTTAGATTTTGATTAGACAAGGAAGTATGTGTATTTTCTAAGATGATAATTGAAGGAATAGGAAAAGGATGTATAAATGCCCAACCAATCAAGAGGAAGGCAAGAAAACAAAGAAAAAGAGCACACATGGGTTCAGCTGGCTGGTTAGCTCGGTTGGTTAGCGCACAGCTTTATAACACCAAGGTCATGGGTTTGGATCCCCATACCCGCCAGCTGCAACCTCTACCCACTGCAAAAAAAAAAAGATGAGGAGCTCAAATGGGGTTAGAAAAACATAAAGTACCTAAGAGGACGGTATATTTAAACCAAATATATAAATCATTACATTAACTTATAAAAGTTCTAGAGGTTTTATGATTTTAGTGTTTATGTTTCCATCTATAACACATTTCTATTTAATATGTGTGTGGTGTGATATAAGGGTCAGTATGACTCATTTTTTTTTTGTTGTTGTTGTGGATATTTGGTTGCTCCAGCACCATTTGTTAAAGAGATTATTCTTTTTAACACATTTCTATTTAATATGTGTGTGGTGTGATATAAGGGTCAGTATGACTCATTTTTTTGTTGTTGTTGTTGTGGATATTTGGTTGCTCCAGCACCATTTGTTAAAGAGATTATTCTTTTCCCCATTGAATTACCTTCATCACTTTATGGAAAATCAATTAATCATATATGTTTGGATCTGTTTCTGATCTCTTCATTGCATTCCATTGATCTTTTTGTTTATCCTTACACCAATACCACACTGGGTTAATTGCTGTATATTTAAGTAAATCTTGAAATCAAAGACTGCAATTTTCCATGGTTATTTTAAGTTCCTTGCATACACGTATAAATTTTAGAACCAGCTTATAAATTACTACCAAAATGTCTGCTGGAATTTTGACTAGGATTGCATTGAGTCTATAGATCAGTTTGGGAGAACTCTGTTATGAATGAAATTCCGTTAGCTCGTGGCTACTGTCCCCAGAAGCTGAGAGGCCTAGACAAAGAGCACCATCTGGGGACCTATCCGTGTGGGTCCCTTTGGGATTTCCCTGGCTTTAGTTTTAATGATACCGCCACTATGTGAAAGTTTAAGAGTTTTTAGTACTTACAGACCCTGGGGGGTAAATGGCATGCCTGGAGGAAGCCACATACACACGGAGATCAAGGAGCACAGGTGGGGGACAGGGGTGGGTGGGAGGCCATGGGCCAACACCTTTATTGGGTCCAGCGCATTATCTAAACAGGTTTCCCATAGAGAATTGATGGGTTTAATTGGTGAGTTTGAAGCAATCAGGCATGAGTTCCAGGAGGTCACACTGTGACTGAGAAGTGGTCACTTTAAATTTGCAGGCAAAGGTTTGAATGGTTGGTTTAAAGAATGCTGCAGGAAAGCAGGGAGCCCAGCCTGCTAGGTGCAAGAAATACTTTTAAGTGTTTTTCTCTGGCCACCAGCTGGAGCCATTTGGATGGGGCATTGTACTTAAAACTGTGTCAAGGTGACTGAGCCCTGCTTCTTATATTTTAAAATGAATGCTGAGGCAACATAAAATTATAAGCACTCACTACAAACTGACACCTTAATATTAACAAGTCCTCCAATCCATGAACATGGTGTATCTGATCATTTATTTAGATCTCCTTTCATTTCTCTCAGCAATGTTTTATAATTTAAAGTGTATAGGTCTTGCACATCTTTTGCTACACTTATTCTCAAATATTTCATATTTTCATGGTATTATAAATGCTATTTTTAATTTCAAGTTTTTATTCTTTTTTTGCTAATAAGTAAAAATACAACTGATTTTTATCTCACAGTTTCTGTCAGTCAGTAATTTGGGAGCAGTTTAGCTGAATTATTCTGGCTTGGACTCTCTCATGAGGTTAAAGCAAGATGTCATCTGGGGTTGCAGTCATCTGAAGGCTTGATGGGGCAGAAGGATCCACTTCCAAGCTCACTTACATGACTGTTGGCCAGAAGTCACAGTGCCTCCATGTGTGGGACCATGAGGCTGCTTGAGTGTCCTCAAAACATGGCAACTTGCATCCCCCAGAATAAATAAACCAAGGGAAAGAAAAGAAGCTACAGTGCCTCTAATGATCTGGTTTCCAAAGTCACACACCATTCCTTTCCTTTTATTTCTGTTTGATAGAAGCAAGTCACTCAGTCCAGCCAGCATGCGAGAATTAGGCTCCATCTTTTTAAGGCAGGAGTGTCAAAGAATTTGTGGACATATTGTAAACTAGCACAGCCACATTAATCATTATCACTTAACTGTTTTTTGAAGGCACTAAACATTTCAATTAGACAGAAAAAAAAGAACCTAGAGATATGAAAATGGGAAAGGAGGAAGTTTAAATGATCACTGTTTATAGATTATATGTTAATATATCTGGAAATCTCAGGGGAATCAAATAAAAATTCTGTAACATGTTGGCATACACAATGAATATAAATCAATAGTTTTATATAAACAAACAGGTTAGGAAATGAGAAGTCCCCCCCGACTCCTTTTTGGTCGAGAGCTACCCCCACTCCTTTCTTTCCCAAATCAGTATTTCTTCTTTCCTCCTCTCTCCTCAGCAATGCTGATTGGACAAGAAAGTGACCACACCACAACAACCTTCAGGGAACAGCCATAAACCCCAAACCAGCTGTATTAGTCAGGGTTCTCCAGAGAGACAGAATCAATAGGATATGTTATAATTATATAAGAGGGATTTATTAGGGGAATTAGCTCACGTGACTATGAAGAAAATTTCCACGATAGGCCGTCTATAAACTGGATGCCAGTAGCATGGCTCAGTCCAAGTCCAAAGGCCTCAAAACCAGGGAAGCTGATGGTGTCCTTGGTGTAAGTTCTAGAGCCCAAAAGTTGAAGAGTCTTGAGCTCTGATGTCCACGGACAGGAGAGAAGAGTGTATCCCAGCTCCAGCGGATCGAGAGAGCGCTTCACCTGTCTCCTCTGTCTTTTGTTCTCTCCGGACCCCCAGCGGATTGGATGGTTCCCACCCACATTGAGGGTGGGTCTTTCC
>NW_007727829.1:271967-273037 GCF_000696425.1 Galeopterus variegatus | reverse complement strand
CCAGCGGATTGGATGGTTCCCACCCACATTGAGGGTGGGTCTTTCCCACCCAGGCCACTCACACTCTCATACTAATCTCTGCTAGAAACACTCTCACGAACACACCTAAAAAGATAGCTTTACCAGGTTTCTCAGGATTCCTTCATCTAACCAAGTTGACAACTAGAATTAACCTTCACACCAGTTTTGGCTGGATTGAGGAGTTTGCACACTAGCCTCGGCTGTGCTCACGACTTAACCTTCTGATGACACAAGGCCAACCCCCCATTAATTTTAATCTTTAAATGTCTGCCCCCAAGAGAACATGAGAGCATGTAACATACATAACGCCACAATGCCCATGTGTGCTCATCACCACTTGAATATGCGTAGAAATAACTCACCCCTTGTTAAACATGTATAAGTTCCTGTAGCTAAACTCTTAAAAACTGTAACTCCTGATTATTCTGGGAGCTTGGTTTGAATCATGAGACTACCTTGCTCTTGGCTTGTGCAACCCAATAAACTCCTTTCTGTTACAGCTCAAATGACTGTCTTTGTGTTTCTATTGGCATACACAATAGACAAGGACCCTGTGGGTGCTTACTAACGAGAACAAAAATATAAGAAGAAGAAATGAATCAATGGATAATAGGATTTTTTTAAAAAGATAAAATGCTTAGGAACTAACCAAATATAAAGTGTAAAGAACTATGCCAGAAAAAATTTTAATTCTCAGAATGAATACAAAAGAACATAATAATGGCAGTTCTCCTGAATCTAACCAATAAATTTAATATGACTTCAATAAAAACACTAACAGAGTTTTTTAAATTGTGTTTATCTTTTTTTTTTTTTTGGCAACTGGCTGGTGTGGGGAAACTTTTAAACTGGAAAAACTGCAATAAAGTTATTATGAAATAAAAACTTGCGTCTCAAATCAGTAGGGTATAATGGACTATTCAATAAATGGTTTGGGTATCAACCTTTAACCATCTGGAAAATTCATACAAAATATGAGTACATTCCGAGTGGCTCAAAGATTTTTTTTTTCAAAAATGTTTAAAAAGAAAGCAAATCATAAAACACTA
>NW_007727829.1:268790-270278 GCF_000696425.1 Galeopterus variegatus | reverse complement strand
CTGCCTTGTAACACCAAAGTCAAGGGTTTTGATCTCTGTATTGGCCAGCCACAAAAAAAAAGAAAGAAAGAAAGAAAGAAAGAAAGAAAGAAAGAAAGAAAGAAAGAAAGATATGCATCCTTTCAAGTTCTTTCCTTATTAAGAGGTTTTTGGAGTACCTGGTATATATCTGGGATGTGTCAAGGGTATGGAAAAGCCAGTGCAAAGTATCCAGTGAGCCAGAGGGTCAGTTAGCTTTTGCTGAGTAACCAACCACCTCAAAATTTGGTGACACACACAAAAAAATCTTTTATGTAGTTCATGGTTCTGTGAGTCAGAAATTTATCTGGGTTCAGCTGGGCAGTTGTTTTGAACGCCTACAGGCTTCCTCATGCATCTGTAGTTAGCCGCTGGTTGGATTTGCTGATCTTGGTTGGTTCTGTCACGTCTGGGGTTTGGATGGGATGATTAGGCTGACTTGGCTGGAACTGGACTACGTGGTCTCTCATCCTCCAGCAGAATAGCACTGGCTTGTTCTCATGATGGTTGCATGAGTTCAAGAGAGGGTCAGAGAGTATACAGCCTCAGCCCAGAACTGAAACACCATAACTTCTGCTTAATTCTCTGGATCAAAGCAAGTCATAAGCCCAGCCCAGATCCAAGGGATGGAGAAACATACTGTAACTTTTGATGGGAAAAGACATGCAAGGTCACATTGTAAAAATGATGTGTATGCAAATGCCAACAAGGAGCAAAGATGCTTTCTGATGGTTCTTAAAATGCTTTACTATGATGAAATGTACATTTTTTTAGATTCTGTTTTTGTTAAGAGAAAAGGAAGAGAGATTGGAAAATTGTGGCCATTTTTGTAAGCAATATATCACAACCAGGTAGGCAGAATAGTGTTTAGAATGCCTCAACTAAACTGGATCTAAAACTAGCAAAATTTTTCTAGAGCAGTTAACAAATTTACACATTCTCAGGTTAGTGAGTAATGATGCCATTATGTAGAGTGTGATAAAATGAGAATATTAGCAGGTGGTCCACCACAGCCACTGCCACAGCTACTGCCACTCCAAGGATGGCTCACCACCACAGTAGCATCCAAGACCACCTTGCATGCAGCCCATTGCACACTTGACCGCATTGACACAAGAGTCACCAGTAGAGCCTGCAAATTGAGGAGGAAGTCTTTCTCCTCAAAACCCACTCCAGAGTAATAGAAGAAACAACTGCTCTACCAGATGATGAGACATGAGTGAAGAGATACAAGAAATATGAATAAAAAATAAAACATTACAGCACCAAAAGAATACAGTAACTCTCAAGTACCAGACACCATAGAGCAGGAAACCCTTGAAATGTCTGGAAAGGAATTCCAAGTAACAGTCTTAAAACTCAAAGAGATAAGAAAAGACTCTATTAGAGAAAACATGAAATGAGAAAAAATATCCAGGATATGAAGGAGAAAATTTAAAAAGAGATTAACATACAAAAAGAATGTAGCAG
>NW_007727829.1:266233-268100 GCF_000696425.1 Galeopterus variegatus | reverse complement strand
ATCTTAAGTGCACAAACATCTAAAACATGGGTATTCCAGAAGGGAAGGAGAACGGAAAAGGCCTGAAAACCTATTCAGGGAAAAAATAATGGAAAACTTCCAAGGTATAGGGAGAGAAATGGACCTTCAGATCTGAGAGGCCCTAAGATCCCCAAACAGATTCAATCCAAAAAGGTCCTCTCCTAGGCACGTTATAGTCAAACTGGCAAAGCCCAAAGACTAAGAGAGAATTCCAGAAGCAGCAAAAGTGTTAAGTCACATATAAAGGAGCCCTATCAGACTAACAGCAGACTTCACAACAGAAACTCCACAGGCCAGAAGAAAATGGGATGATATATTCAAAATGCTAATAAAAGAAAAAAACTGTCAGCCAAGAATACTATACCCAGCAAGATTATTTTTGAGAAATGAGTGAGAAATAGTGTATTTTTCAGGCAAACAAAAGCTGCAGGAGTTCACCCCCACCCGATCAGCCCAACAAGAAATTCTCCAGGGAGTCCTGCATCTAGAATCTAAAAAATGATAATCACTATAATGAATACACAAGAAAGAACAAAACCCATTGTTAAAAATGCAGATGAGCAAGACAAAGAAACTAAATCTTACTACCTCCGAAAACCCCAATAAACATTGAAGAGGAATAAAATAAAAGGGGAAGAAAGGAACAAAAGATATTTAAAACATCTAAACAAAAAGCAATAAAATGCCAGGAGTAACACAGTATCTGTCAATAACAACCCTAAATGTAAATGAATTAAACTTCCCATTCAAAAGACACAGACTGACCGATTGGATTAAAAAGCTAGACCTAACTATATGCTATATTCAAGAGACTCACCTCATCTGTAAAGACACACACAGACTAAAAGTGAAAGGATGGATAAAGGTATACCATGTAAATGGAAACCAAAAATGAGCAGGAATAGCTCCTTTTATATTAGAAAAAATAGACTTTAAAACAAAAACTGTAGGAAGAGACAAGAAAGCCACTATATAATGATAAAGGGACCTATCCAGCAAGAGGACATTACAATCATAAATATGTGTGCACCCAACACTGGAGCACCCAGATATATAAAGCAAACACTGTTAGACCTTACAAACAACATAGACCTCAATATGATAATAGTGGGGGACCTTAACACCTGTCTTTCAGCACTGGGACAGATCATCTAGGCAACACATCAATAGAGAAACACAGGGTTTAAACTGCACTTTAGATCAATTGGATCTGGCAGATATGTACAGAACATTTCATCCAACAACTACAGAATATAAGTTCTTCTCATCAGTACATGGAACGTTCTCCAGGACAGACCACATGTTAGGTCCCAAATCAAGTCTCAGCAAATTTTTAAAAATCTAAATCGTTTCAAGTATCTTTTCAGACCACAATAAATTAAAACTGGAAATCAATAACAAAGCAAAACTCTGGAAACTATACAAATACATGGAAACTAAACAACAGACTCCTGAATGACCTATAGGTCCAAGAAGAAATTAAACAGGAGATCAAAAAATTTCTTGAAACTAATGAAAATAAAGACCCAACATATCAAAATCTATTGTATACTGCAAAAGCTTATTGAAATAAATGCTTACATAAAAAGAATAGAAAGATTTCAAATAAATAAACTAATGCTACACCTCAAAGTACTAGAAAAACAGGAACAATACAATCCTAAAAGTAGTACAGAAAGAAATAATTGAGATCAGAGCAGAACTGAATAAATTAGAACCCCAAAAATGATACAAAAGATAAATGAAACAAAAAGTCAGTTTTTTGAGAAGATAAATAAAATAGACAAACCATTAGCTAGGTTAACAAAGAGAGAGAGAGAGAGAGAGAGAGAGAGAGAGAGAGAGA
>NW_007727829.1:236046-265381 GCF_000696425.1 Galeopterus variegatus | reverse complement strand
ACTAAGGGGGAAATTTATTGCATTAAATGCTTACATAAAAAGAATAGAAAGATTTCAAACAAATAAACTAATGCTACACCTCAAAGTACTAGAAAAACAGGAACAATACAATCCTAAAAGTAGTACAGAAAGAAATAATTGAGATCAGAGCAGAACTGAATAAATTAGAACCCCAAAAATGATACAAAAGATAAATGAAACAAAAAGTCAGTTTTTTGAGAAGATAAATAAAATAGACAAACCATTAGCTAGGTTAACAAAAAGAGAGAGAGAGAGAGAGAGAGAGAGAAGATCCAAATAACAAAACCTAGAAATAAAAAAGGAGGCATTACAACTAATACCAAAGAAGTATGAAGAATCATTAGAGACTATTACAAACAATTATAGGCCAACATATTTGAAAATGTGGAAGAAATGGAAAAATTTCTGGACACATACAAACTAAGACTGAACCAAGAAGAAATAGAAAACCTGACTAGACCAGTAATAAGCAACGAGATTAAAGAAGTAATCAGCAGTCTTCCAACAAAGAAAAGCCCAGGACCAGATGACTTTACTGCTGAATTCTATCAAACCTCTAAAGAGGAATTTATACTGATTGTCTTCAAACTATTCCAAAAAATTGAAACCGAGACCATTCTCCCAAACTCATTCTATAAGGCCAGCTTGTCCCTGATACCAAAACCAGACAAAGATACATCAAAGAAAAAACTACAGGCCCAATATCCTTGATGAACATAGATGCAAAAATCCTCAACAAAATATTAGCAGTCAGAATACAGCAACACATCAAAAAAATTATACATCATGATCAAGTGGGATTCATCCCAGGGATGCAAGGATGCTTCAACATATGCAAGTCGATAAATGTGATATACTGCATCAACAAAATCAAGGACAGAAACCATATGATTATTTCAATAGCCACAGAAAAAAACATATGACAAAATGCAACATCCCTTCATGATGAAAGCTCTCAGCAAATTAGATGTAGAAGAAAAGTGTCTCAACACAATAAAAGCCATATATGAAAAACCAATCATCAATATCATCCTGAATAGGGAAAAGCTGAAAGCTTTTCCTTTAAGAACAAGAACAAGACAAGGATTCCCACTCTCATTACTCTTATTTTACATAGTATTGGAAGTACTAGCCACAGCAATCAGGCAAGATAAAGAAATAAAGGGCATTCAAACTAGAAAAGATGAAGTCAAACTGTCCCTGTTTGCAGATGACATGATCCTATATATAGAAAAGCCTAAAGACTTTACAAAAAAACTCTTAGAGATGGTTAACAATTTCAGTAATGTTGCAGGTACAAAATTAACACCCCCAAACCAGTAGCATTTTAATACTCCAATAACAAACTAGCAGAAAAAGAAATCAAGAAAGCAAACCCATTTACAATACTCACCAAAAAAATAAAATACTTAAGAATCAATTTAACCAAGGAGGTGGAAGATCTCTACAATGAATACTACAAAACACTAGTGAAAGAAATTAAAGAGGACACAGAAAGGTGGAAATGCATTCCATGTTCTTGGATTGGAAGAATTAACATTGTGAAAATGTCCATACTACCCAAAGTGATCTATAGATTCAATGTAATCCCCATCATAATATCAATGATATTCATCACAGAAATACAAAAAAAAAAAAAAAAAAAAATCCAACATTCATATGGACCAGCAAAAGATCACAAATAGCCAAAGCAATCATGAGCAAAAAAATTTAAAAAATAAAAAATTAAGCCAGAGGCATAATGCTATGTAACTTCAAATGGTACTACAAAGTTATTGCAATCAAAACAGCATGGTACAGGCAAAAAAACAGACACTAGGACCAATGGAACAGAATAGAGAATCTAGAAATCAACCCACATACTTACAGCCATCTGATCTTTGAAAAAGGCAACAAGAACATACATTGGGGAAAATACTGCCTCTTCAAAAAATGGTGCTGGGAAAATTGGACATCAATATGCAGAAGAATGAAATGACCTAAATCTCTTGCCATATACTAAAATCAGCTCAAAATGGATTAAGACCCTAAACCATAAAACTACTAAAAGAAAACAGAGGGGAAACACTTTAGGAAGCAGGACTGGGCAAAGACTTTATGAATAAGACCCCCAAAGCACAAGCAACAAAGTAAAAAATAAGTAAGTGGGATTATATGAAATGAATAAGCTTCCGCACAGCAAAGGAAACAATAAACAGAACAGAAAGACAATCTATGGAATGGGAGAAAATATTTGAAAACTATATATCTGACAAGGAATTAATATCCAGAATATAAAAGGAACTCAAATGACTACACAGTAAAAAAGCAAATAATCCCATTTAAAATTGGGCAAAGGAGCTGAACAGGCATTTTTCAAAGACCTACAAATGGCTAACAGGTACACACAAAAAATGCTCAACTAATCATCAGGGAAATGCAAACCAAAACCACAGTGAGATTTTGGCAAGTTAGACTGGTCATTATTAAGAAGTCAGAAAATAACAAATGCTGACAAGGATGTGGAGAAAGAGGAACTCTTCTACACTGTGGGTGGGATTGTAAAATAGTACAGACATTATGGAAAACAGCATGGAGGTTTCTCAAACAACTATAGATAGAACACATAATCCATCAATCCCACTTCTGGATATATACCCATAGGAACGGAAATCATCATGTTGAAGGGATACCTGCACTCCCATGTTCATCTCAGCTCTATTTACGATAGCCAAGATATGGAACCAATCTAAATGTCCATCAACAGACAACTGGATAAAGAAAATGTGGTATATATACACAATGGAATACTACACAGCCATAAAAAGGAATGAAATCCTGCCATTCATAGCAACATGGACGAGCTTGGAGAAAATTATGCTAAGCGAAATAAGCCAGACACAGAATGAGAAAAACTGCATGTTCTCACTCATAAGTGGGTGCTAAGGAAGAAAGAAAGGAAAGAAAGAAAGAAAAGACCACAATAATACATTGAACTTTCAGAAGAAGAGAACAAATCAATGGTTAGTAGAGGTGGGAGATGGGGAGAACTGGGGGTTGAGAAGAGATTGGGTAAGGGACACAAAAAATAATTACAATTTATAATAATGAATATGCTAATAATATTGATTTGATCATCATAGGTGATAGTAGTCAATGCTGTACCCCCAAAATATATATAATCAATTATACTTTAATTAAAAAAAAAGAGAGAGAGAGAATATTACCTTCCTGGTTCTGTATGTAGATGGGGAGAATGTCCTCTCACCAGAGTTCAAGAAGTGGAATTGTGTCAAAATGAATATTAACATCATATAGACTATATAACCACAAACAAGGGTCAGATGTTCTTTTTAATATAAGGTATTAGTTAGACTCTGTAGTCAGATTGCCTGGATTCGAATTCCAGTTCTGTTCCTTATTAGTGTGTGATCTAGGATTAGTTACATAACCTCTCTTTGCCTCAGTTTCCTGATCTGTAAAGCAGAGATAATAGTATATCTCCCTCAGGGGGTTGTTGTAAGGATTAAATAAATTAATACATGAAATAAGCTTACAACTCTGCCCAGTTCATAGTAAGCATTATGTGTTTGCTAGTATATGTAAGCTATGAAGAACATTTAACCCTTGACCTATCTCACCAAAAGAATGAGCTGACCACTATGTCCTGCATAATCAGGCAACTTGAGGGCACACATTCTATTTGCCAGTGCCCTTGATGTTAGTATTAATGATGTTTTGACTATGCCATAAATACCAACAAGGGATGAAATGTTACTTGACCATATATGTGAATGTGGGCAGTCTATAGCATATAATGATTTCACTAAGACACCCAGCCACAAGGCAGTTTCTTGGATATTTTACTCAGTGATCACTGACCAAAAAAAGTTACTGTACAGAACTATGGAACTGGTACTCCATAAGCATGCAAATACTTTCAAGAAAACAGAACAGGTATTTTTTTTCTCACTCCTAAACACATTTAATATAAATTTATGCTTCTCCAAAAAACTATTTTTTCTCCAACTACGTATTTTAAAATTTCAAAAAACAAGAGAAAAGCTGAAAGAATAGAAAAATGTTCACCTATATATTCTTTAGTCATATATTATATTTGACTATTGTTATTATTTTGTTGTAATTTATTTCTCTCTCTTCATCTACTTATTATTGTTTTAGCCATGTGAAATTAAGTTGCAGATTTTATGATATTTCATGCCTGAATTCTTCACAGTATATTCTAAGAAGAAAGGAAATCTCCATCATAATTGTAATATCATTATTACATCCAAGAAATTTAATAATTCCATTAAAGAAATTCCATAATATTATCTAATATTCAATTCACATCCAAATCTTCCTATTTGTCCCTAAAATGTTTACTATAGTTGTCTTTCTTTAAAATGCAGAATCCAACCAAAGTTCACAGTAGTGGTTGTTTTTTTTTTGAGTCTCTTTAGTCTCCTTTAATTTAGAACAGCTCCCCACCCTATCTTTTTTCTTCTAACACACATTTTTAAAAACAGTTTTAAATGTATAGAAAAATTGAGACTATAGTACAGAGATTTTTATATGACCCACACCCAGTTTCTCTTATTATTAAAATTTTATATTAGTATGGTACATTTCACACAATTAATAAACTAGTATTGACATATTTTATTAAAGTTCACCTTGTGATAAGATTTCCTTAATTTTTACATACTGTCTTTTTTTGTTGTTTCAGGATCCAGTCCAGGATATTACATCACCCATAGCTGACACATCTCCTTAGGCTCCTTTTGGCTATGACAGGTTCTCAGAATTTCCTTGTTTTTGATGACCTTGACTGTTTTGAGGAGTACTGGTCAACTATTTTGTAGGATGCCCCTCTGTTGGAATTGTTGGAATTTGTTTTCTTTTTTCATGATTAAAATTGTGTTACAGGTTTTGAGAAACCATAGGGGTAAAAAGCCATTTTATCACGTATATCAAAGATCGATAATGACAACATGATTTATCATTGTTGATATTGACCTCAATTACCTGGCTGAGGTAGTGTTTCTTAGGTTTCTCAACTTTTGTTTGTGATGTTGGTAATTTTTATCCTCTTTTCTTTTTTTTTGGTTAGCTTAACTAGAGGTTCAACTTTTTCGAAGAACCAGCTTTTGGTTTTGTTGATTTTTCTCTATTGTTTTCTGTTTTAAAATTAACTGATTTCTTCTTTAATTTTTATTATTTCTTTTTTTCTGCTTGCTTTAGGCTTATTTTGCTGTTCTTTCTATAGTTTTGTAAGGTGTAAGTTTAGATTATTGATTTTAGATTTTTTTCTTTTTAAACAAGTTCTAGCAAGTTTTATTATAGCAATATTTTGCCTGGCTTACATTTCACCAGTCTGTTTTGGCATGCTTCAAAGTGATATCAGAATCTGTTGCTTTGCTTCCCATGGATTTATCACCTCTCTCCCCCTGGGTGATAGAGCCACACATGATTACTCTTCCAAGCAGTGAGAGACCCCGAAGGGGTTAATTTCCTGGAACCCTCAAGAGAGAGGCATTCCTTCCTTTGGAAATTAACCACAAGCTGGGTCCTTTCCCTGCATTTATTCTCCAGACCAAGAAGTTACAGGAAAAGATCATAGGTGGGATTATAGTTTAACAATAGAGGCTGGTAGCATCAGTGAAACAAGCAAAGTGACATTCCATAGTGCAATTTGCAAAAGATTACGCTGATCCACCAACAAAAGCTTGATCTTAGCAAACATTTTCCTTCCCTAAAGCAATTTCCGCAGTATTTTACATGTCAATCAAGTAACTTGTCTGTCCTTGAGCCAGCAACTTTGCTGTGTTATAACAACTTTAGCCTGAGGAAGGTTTCCTGTCTTTTGCAAGGTTAACATTTCTATATGTAATTCCAAAAGGTTAGGCTAAACCTGAGACTACAGGGCTTTGGAAAACTAGGCCCTGTGCAATACGCTTGCTCCACTAATGCTGTTATGCTCCACAAGAATCACCTATATCAATGATAGCCAGCATGTATACTTTGTAGTGTTTTCCACACGATATGCCCAATTCAACATTATTGCCACTGTAGTGATGGACACCAGTTTTGGCCAACATGACATATTACTCCATTTCAGATTTCCTCAAAGCTGGGCAATCGTTGGCAAGGATGACCAATTTTGCTTTGCCTTTTTGGATCATCTTTAGAGTCTGTTTGCATACCAGCACACACTTCCTATTTTTCATAATATGATGGAGCCTAGAGTTAATCAACTTGAGGGACTTTTTTGTCATCTTTGCAGCCACCATCTTCCTGCCTTTGGTGTGGGATGGCCTCCAACTAAGACCAGTCACCAAGAGGGCCCGGGAGCTAGAAAGGCCGGTTATTTTTTCTAATATATGCATCTAATGCTATCAGTTTCCTTCTAAACATTGATTTCACTACATTCTACACAACTTAATAAGTTATATTTCCATTTTCATTTAGTTAAAAATATTTACAAAATTTTTTTGATATTTCTTCTTTTTTTGGCAGCTGGCCAGTGTGGGGATCTTGACCTTGACTTTGGTGGTATAACATCATGCTCTAACCAACTGAGCTAACAGGGCAGCTCTGAGATTTCTTCTTTAACCCATGTGTTTAGACATGTGTTGTTTAACCTCCAAATATTTTGAGATGATCCAATATTGATTTCTATGCTGTGGTCCAAGAACATACTTTGTATGATTCTATTCTTTCAAATTTGCTCAGGTGTGTTTTTTATGGCCCAGAATGTGGTCTTATCTCAGTGAATGTGTCATGTGAGCATGAAAATAATGTGTATTTTGTTGATGTGGAATGAAATATTCTATAATTGTCAATTACATCAAATTGATTTATAGTCCTGCTCAGATCTACTACATCCTTGTTAATTTGCTGCCTACTTGATATATCAATTAGTAAAATTACTGAAAGGGGATGTTGAAGTCTCCAGCAATAATTTCATAAGGTTCCATCAGGTTTGCCTCATATATTTTGACATCCTATTGTTAGGAGCATACATGTTAAAGATTGTCATATCTTCTTGGAGAGATGGTCCCTTTTTTGTTATTTAATGCTCCACTTTATCTCTGATAAATTTTCCTTTTCCTGAAATTTGCTTTGTCTGAACTTAATATAGCCACTCTAACTTTCTTTAGATTAATGTTAACATGGTCAGAGAGTTCCCATATACCACTTTTTACCCCTAAACAGTTTTCATTAGGCTACAGACTGAATGTTTACATCCCCCTAAAATTCATATGTTGAAACCTAATCCGTAATGGGATGGTATTTGGAGGTGGGGGACTTTAACAGATGATTAGGTCAAGATGGTAGAGCCATCCTGAGTGGGATAAGTACCCCTATAAAAGATGCTCCAGGGAGTTTTTTTTTCCTCTTCCACCATGTGAGGGTACAGTGAAAAGACAACTGTCTATGAACTAGGAAGTGTGCCCTCACCAGACTCTGAATCTGCTGTTATCTTGACCTTGAACTCGTATCCTCGAGAACTGGGAGAAATAAATTTTTGTTGTTTATAAGCTACCTGGTCTATGGTATTGCTAGGAAGTGTGCCCTCACCAGACTCTGAATCTGCTGTTATCTTGACCTTGAACTCGCATCCTCGAGAACTGGGAGAAATAAATTTTTGTTGTTTATAAGCTACCTGGTCTATGGTATTGTTATAGCAGCCCAAACAAGCTAAGGCACTCTCTTATAAACCTCATGAATTAGTTTAGTACATTTGTTACAATTGATGAGCCAATATTGATACATTATTATTAATTAAAGTTTACAGTTTACATTAGGGTTCGCACTTTGTGTTGTATAATGCTATGAGTTTTGACAAGTGTGTAATGTCATATATTCACTACTGCAATATCATAGAGAATGAAGGTTGAGCATCCATAATCTGAAAATCCAAAATTCAAAATGCTCCAAAATCTGAAATTTTTGAGCACCAACATGATACACAAAGGAAGTGCGCATTGAGCATTTTGGATTTTTGGATATTCCAATTAGAGATGCTTCACCAGTAAGTATAATGCAAATATTCCAAAATCTGAAAAAACCTCAAATCTGAAACACTTCTGGTCCCAAGCATTTTGGATAAGGGATACTCAGCCTGTAGTTTCACTGCCTTAAACCACCCCCACCCCCCCATTCTCTATCTATTCATACCAACCTCCCTTCTCCCTGATGCCCTAGAAACCACTGATCTTTTTATGTCTCTATACTTTTGACTTTTCTAGAATGTCATATAGTTGGAACCATACCCTATGTAGCTTTTATTTTGGACTGGCTTCCTTCACTTAGCAATATACATTTAAAGTTTCTCTATGTCTTCTCATGGCTTGATAGCTCATTTCTTTTTATCACTGAATCATATTCCATTGTATACATGTACCACAGTTTGTTTATCAATTTATCTTTTGAAGGACATCTTGGTTACTACCAGTTTTTGGCAACTGTGAATAAAGCTGCTATAAACATATGCATGCAGATTTTTACATGGACATAAATTTTTTAATCAGTTGGGTAAATACCTAATAGCACAATTGCTAGATTACTCGGTAAGCCTATGGTTAGCTTTGTGAGAAATGGGCAAACTGTCTTTCAAAGTGGCTGTACCATTTTGCATTCCCACCTGCAAAGAATGAGAGTTCCTTTTGCTCCACATCCTTGTCAGCATTTGGCATTACCAGTGTTTTGGATTTTTAGCTATTTTAATAGGTATGTAGTAGTATCTCACTGTTGCTTTAATTTGCAGTCCTTTGTGATGAATGATGTTGAACTTCTTTTCATATAGTTATTTGCTATGTTTATCTTCTTCAGTGAAGTGTCTGTTCAGATCTTTTGCCCATTCTTTAATTGGGTTGTTTGTTTTCTTAATATGGAATTTTAAGAGTTCTTTGTATATTTTGGATAGAAGTTCTCTATTGGACATATGTTTTACAAATATTTTTTCCCAGTCTCTGGTTTGCCTTTTCATTATTTTGACATCTTTTTACTTTTAACCTATCTATAACTTTATATTTAAAGTGGGTTTCTTTTAGACCTCATATAGTTGGGTCTACTTTTTCTTATCCACTCTGAGAATCTTTTCCTTTAAATTGATCTATTTAGACCATTCACATATAACATAACTGTTGATACAGTTGGATTTGTATCTGCCATGTTTGGTACCATTTTCTATTCTTCGCACTGTTCTTTACTTCTTTTGTTTTCTTTCACTTGTTTTCTGCCTTCTCTTGTTTTAATTGAGTGGTTCATATAATTTCAATTCTCTCCTCTGTTAGCATATCAATTATACTTATTTCTAATTTTTTTTTAATGTTTGGCCTAGAGTTTGCAATATAAATCTACAACTAATCTAAGTCCCCTATCCAATAACTCTATACTGCTTCATGGATAGTGCAGGTATTCATATAACAGAGCATTCTCCATTGTTCCCTCCCATAACTTATAAAGTCATTGTCATTCATTTCACTTATCCATAAGCTATAACCATTCAATGCTTTGTGACCGTTATAACTTGAAGAAACATTTATCTACTAGATCAACTAAAAATAAGAAAAATAAAAGATTTTATTTAAAATTTTACCTTTATTTATTTCTTCTCCTATCTTTTTAAAAATTTATGTAGATCCCAGTTTCAGACTTAATCTTTTTCCTTTTTTCTGAAGAACTTCTTTTAACATTTCTTAAAGGGCAGGTCTGCTGGCAGTTAATTCTCTATGTTTTTGTTTGCCTGAAAAAGTCTTCATTTCTCCTTCACTTTTGGATATAGAATTCTAGATTGATAAGATTTTTCTTTCAGTGATTTAAATATTACCCTTCACTCACTTCTTACTTCATTGTTTCTGATGAGAAGTCTGTTGTAATTTATATCTTTTTTCTCTATAAGTAAGATGATTTCTTCCCTTTGAGAGTTTTTCTTTGTCTTTGGTTTTATACCCAGGTGCAGATTCTTCTGATACTTATCCTGCTGGATGTTCTCTGTACTTCCTGGATCTGTGGTTTGGTGTCTGTCATTAATTTTGGAAAACTGTTGGTCATTACTCCTTCTGATATTTCTGCTTCTCTGTTTTACCTTTTCCTTCTGGTATTCTCATTATGCATATTTATACCTGAAATTATCTCTCAGTTCTTGAATAGTCTCTCACTCTTTCTCTCTCTATTGCTCTCTTTTTCTCTTTCTTCCCGTTCCTTTTTCTCTTTGTATTTTGGTTTGGGAGTTTCTATTGACACATCTTCAAGCTCACTGATTCTTTCATAGTCCATGTCCAGCTTCTCAAAGGCATTTTTTATTTCTGTTATACAGTTTTTTGATTTCTAGGATTTCCTTTTGATTCATTCTTAGAGTTTCCATCTCTCCACTGACATCATATGTTCTTGCATGACATCTACTTTTTTCTATCAGAATCCTTAATTTTTTTTTTTGTGGCTGGCTGATATGGGGATTTGAACCCTTGACCTTGGTTTTATAACGCCATGCTCTAACCAGCTGAGCTAACTGGCCAGACCAGAATATTTAACATATGAGTCATAGTGTGGCTGGCTGATATGGGGATTTGAACCCTTGACCTTGGTTTTATAATGCCATGCTCTAACCAGCTGAGCTAACTGGCCAGACCAGAATATTTAACATATGAGTCATAGTAATTTTAAATTTCCTGTCATATTTGAGTCTAATTTTGATGCTTGCTTTATATCTCCAAACTTTTTTCCTTGCCTTTAAGCATGGAAAGCTTCCTTTTGTTGGAAGCTAGAAATGATATATTGGATAATAGTGCCTGAATAAATAGGCCTTCACTGTGAGGTTTTATATTAATCTGGCTATGAGTTGGGCTGTGTTTACTGTTTCCTCTAGCTGTAGGTGCCAGAGGCTCAAATTCTCATAGTGCCCTTGTTTTTGTCTTCCCTTTTGTGTTGGGGCTTCCCCAGTTGTACCTCCTTAAGTAGAGTCTGTGTCTTCCAGGTTTTCAGCTGTGATCCACTGTTATTATATTAGAGTCCTGCTGGTGTAGTGGTAAGGTGTGGGAGAATAGGAGGATTATGTAATCTTATGATTAAGTTTATCTTTTAGTTGGCCTGTGTCCTTGGACGATGACATTCACAAGGTTTTTTAGCCATCCCTCTCTCTTAGAGACTCCTGGTTCCCCAAAACATAACTAAATTCTCTCATTTTCTCTTCCTACAATAAACACAAAATTATTTTGAAATACACTATCAGTTTCAGGATACAAAATAAATGCCACAAAATCAGTTGCATTTATATTCTCCAATAGTGAGCTAACAGAAGGAGAAATCAAAAAAGTAAGCCCATTTACAGCAGTCATGAAAAAAATAAAATACCTAGGAATCAATTTAACCAAGGAGGTGAAAGATCTCTATGATGAAAACTACAAACCACTACTGAAAGAAATTAAAGCAGATACAAAAAGATGGGAAGACATTCCATGCTCTTGGATTGGAAGAATTAACATCATGAAAAAGTCTATAGTACCCAAAACTATCTACAGATTCAATGCAATCCCCATCAAAATACCAATGACATTATTCACAGAAATAGAAAAAACAATCTTAACATTCATATGGAACAAAAAAAGACCCCAAATAGCCAAAGCAATCCTGAGCAAGAAAATAAAGCCAGAAGCATAACACTACCTGACTTCAATTTATACTACAAAGCTATAGTAACAAAAACAGTAAGGTACTGGCATAAAAATAGACACTTGGACCAGTGGAACAGAATAGAGAACCCAGAAGTCACCCCTCAGGCTTACAGCCATTTGATATTTTACAAAGGCAACAAAAACCTACATTGGGGAAAATACTCCCTCTTCAATTAGTGGTGCTGGGAAAATTGGTTATCCATATGTGGAAGAATGAAAGTAGACATACACCTCTCACCATATACTGAAATCAACTCAAAATGGATTAAAGACCTAAGTATAAGGCCTGAAACTGTAAAATTACTAAGGGAAAATGTAGGTGAAACACATCAGGAACTAGGTCTGGGCACAGACTTTATGAACAAGAGGCTGAAAGCACAAGCAACAACAACAACAAAATAAACAAATGGGACTATATCAAACTAAAAAGCTTCTGCACAGCATAGGAAACAATCAACAGAGTGAAATGACAACCTACGCAGTGGGAGAAAATTTTTGCTAACTATACATTTGACAAGAGATTAATATCCAGAATATACAAAGATCTCAAGCAATTACACATTAAAAAAACAAATACCCCAATTAAAAAATGGGCAAAGGAGCTGAATAAATATTTTTCAAAAGAAGACATATAAATGGCCAACAGGTACATGGAAAAATGCTCAACATCACTAGTCATCAGGGAAATGCAAATTAAAACCATGTTGAGATATCACCTCACCCCAGTTAGACTGGCTATAATCAAAAAGACGGAGAATAAGAAATGCTGCTGAGGATGTGGAGTGAAGTCCTACACTGTTGGTGTGACTGTAAATTAGTGCAACTGTTACACTTCTCACTGTGTAACAGAGACAAGAAAAGGATTACTCAAAGCACTGTGAATGCAATGAGAAGCCCGAAGGGACTGCACCTCAGCAACTCCTCTGTTAGAAGGAGAAAACTGGGTACAAGAAAAATCAGTTGATTCTATCATTTCAAAAGGGCACAAAGACATCGGCAATGTGACAAAAGTTATCTATGGCTAAGTATAGCTTAAACAATGGAAACTAGTAACATCATTTCAATTAACAAGGTGACATTCCAAAGTATGATTTGTGAAAAGATAAATTGATCAGACTGTGATCATCATCTAATCCAAAATATAGCCTCTCCCCAAATGACTTAAGCAAAAGTTACATTCTTATAACTGTCTCTAAAGTTTCCGCCAACAAACAGCTTGCCCTTAGCAAACATTTTTTTCACATTTTTCCCTACAGCAATTCTTTCAACATCTTTTAACAACAATCTGTATGTTAAATAGTCAAAATACATAATCCTATCCCTAAACAGTGATTAGAATTGATTAGATGGGCTTTTGCCATGCTATCTGTGGATTTTTGTCCTCTGGCTGAAGACTTTCGTCTCATGCATGCATTACCTAAAAACTCTATCTAAAAATCAACTTAGAATCAAATATACTTGATTAGAATTGATTAGATAGGCTTTTGCCTGTTGGCTGTAGACTTTTTTCTCTTAATTGAGGGTTTTTACCCCATACATGCATTACCTAAAAACCCTATTCTAAAAATACAATGAGAATCAAGATTTCTAACCCTCTACATGCAACCACTATGGAAAATAGGATGGAGGTTTCTCAAACAACTACAGGTAGATTTTACATATGATCCAGAAATCCCACTTCTAGGGGATATACCCAAAAGGGATGGAAATCATCATGTCAAAGGGATTCCTGCACTCCCATGTTCATCGCAGCTCTATTCACAATAGCCAAGACACGAACCAACCTAAATGTCCGTCAATGGGTGATTGGATATGGAAAATGTGGTGCATATATACCACGGAATACTACTCTGTCATAAAAAAGAGTGAAATTCTACCATTTGCAACAGCATGGATGAGCTAGGAGAAACTTATGTTATGTGAAATAAGCAAAGAACAGAGGGAAAAATACTGCATGTACTCACTCATAAGTGAAAGCTAAGAGAGAAAGAAAGTCCACAGTGGTGAGTTGGGCTTGTAGAGGGAGAAAGCACACCTAGGGATACAAAGTGGAGTGGGGAAAATGGAGATGGGATGGGGAGGGTGGTCGGGGATAATTGGGTGGGGGACATGGGATGTAATCGCAATTTGTGGAAATGCGCATGCTGCCAGTATGGATCTGGCCATCACATCTTGGGCACGAGTGGTGGCAGTCAGTTTTGTACCCCATGAATATTCACTACCACCACCACCACCAACTATATATATATATATATATATATATATATTTGGATAGAAGGAATAAGTTCTAGTGTTCAAGAGTGCAGCGGGGCAAGTATAGTTAATCATAATTTATCATATATTTCAAAATAGCTAAGAAAGAAGATTTGGTATGTTCCCAGCACAAAGAAACTATAAATGTATAGGTGATAAATATCTTACTTACCCTGACTTAATGACTATTCATTGTAAATTTATGAAATCATCACATGTACCCCAGAAATATGTACAATTATTGTATATCAGTAAAAAAAACTTGTAACTGCACACACAAAAGAAATATCACTATCAACAATAAAACAACCAAATACTTTTTTTTTCCCTGCAGTTATTTGGGTCCTTAGAATATATCCCAGTGCAGTGTACAGTCAGAGTTTTGTGCTAAAGTTACTTAAATTATTTCTATGTGTAGTTATGTTATCATTTTGGTATATAGCTAGGTTTGTTTGTATTTGTCTGTATTTAATTTTGGTGTTGAGAATTTTCATCCTTTTTATTTGATTTGATTTTTTAAATTTGTAAACTTTTTATATGGTTTAAAAGTTAAAACTATAGAAAAAGTGTATTTAGAGGTCTTCCGTCCATCCTATTTCCTTCCCCATTCCTATCCACATCTTATAAAAAGAAGCCAATATATATAAAGATTCTTATTTTACCTTTTTCATACAGAAAAGGCAACATGTTATAGACAATCTTTTTCACTGAGCTAGTTTTCATTTAACAATGTTCTGGAAATCACCCTGTGTCAGTTCACAGAGATTTACAATTGTATAGCAAAGGTGACTTTTGTCCCAATTTCTAATAAGTTCCTTATTTCCATCTAAGACCTCCTCAGAATGGCCTTTACTGTCCACATTTCCATCAGCATCTCTAAGAAGTTCCAGCTTTCCCCTGGTCTTTTTGTCTTCTTCTGAGTCCTTCAAATTCTTCCAACCACTACTTATTACCCAGTTCCAAAGCTGCTTCAGCAATTTTAAGTATCTTTATAGCAGTACCCTGCTCCTGGTACCAATTTTATATATTAGTCAGAAACATGTTGCTAAAAAGATTAGCATGGCTATAAGGCAGCCAGGTGTTAATAGCCAAGACAATGGAAGAATGGCCCCAAAGGTATTCCAGAAATCTTTGAGGCAGCCCCTCTCATCACAGACCCAGAGGTCTAGGGAAACAGGCCAAGGGCACCACTGCCCTGCATCACTTCTCTCTCTTCTATTTTTACTGTGGCATGGAACTCCATGATATGGGATTCCACTAGTTTTTAAATAAGCCTCTTATGAATGGGCATGCCAGTTATTTTCAATATTTTGCTATTACAAATTGTCTCAATAAATAACCTTGTACATAGGTTATTTTATACTAGAATCATAATTCATTTTCTTCTTGCCTACATTTTCCACGAACACTTTTGTCTATTCCTTTTTTAGCCTTTGTGACTCACTGTATTTTAGATGTTTCTTATATTAGCCATAGATATGGTTTTTTGTGTGTGCATGTGCATGTGTGTGTGTGAAGCAATATGAAAATCTTTTTCTTTTTTCCTTTTAATAAGTGACTTAAATCATTTACATTAATTGATATGGCAGATATGTTTGGTTTCAACTCTCATATTATTACGTTATATTTATTGTGTGTACTCTCTAATATTTACTATATGCACTATGTTTCTTACTCTGTTATGTTTTCTTTGCTCTTTTGAAAAATTTATTCAGTATTTAGGAAGATTTATATTTTTGTTCTAGTGGTTACCTTTACACTAACATCTTTTGTAATGTCCTTAGACTCCTTTGCCTTTCTTAAACTTATACATTTAATTTATTAACTTTAAATTATACTTTTGACTTTTATCCACTATTTATTGCCTATTATCATTAAGAATAAACTATTTTTCCCTTTCTTTTCTTTTTTTTTTCCCCCGCATGGGGATCTGAACTCTTGACCTTGATGTTATAACACCGTGCTTTAACCAACTGAGCTAACCAACCAACTCAAACTTTTCCCTTTCTCTCTTAGTTTTCCTCTCTTTAAAAAGTTGTGTTATTTCTACCTTGTCAGAACATAAAACATTTACAATTTTATTTTCCTGTTTTCTCCTTTGTTTTAGTATTTCACTGATTAATATGGCAGATTACATTGATTTTTGAATATTAAACCAGCTTTACATTTCTGGAATAAACCCAACTTAGTCATAATTTGTAATTTTTTAAATATATTGATGAATTCTTCCTGTTAATTTTTTGAGGATTTTTGCATCTATATTAATGAGAAATATTTGTCTGCAATTTTCTTTTTATACACTGTCTTTGTTTGGTGTTGATATCAATGTAATATTGGGTAATACTCATCTCATAAAATAAGGAAATTTCCCCTCATCTATTTTCTGGAAGAGATTGTTTAGATGTGTTGGTCTTAAGTGCTTACCACAGTCCTTTTGCTGACGTTTCCCCCAGATATCTCCTACCTGAAGTTTACCCTGTAGTATATTTCTGAGGTGGACTTGTGAGTACATCCTGAGTTCTTGCATGCTTATCTAGTTTTTCTATGGTGTTTATAATTGAGAGGTAGTTTGGCTCCCACTTTGTCTTCAGTTACTTGAAAATTCACTCTACTGTTGGCTTGCCTATATAGCTCTGAAGAAGGCTAGTGTTCTCCGACTTTCTTTCATTTAAAAGTCATTGATCGGGCCGAGCCTGTGGCGCACTCGGGAGAGTGCGGCGCTGGGAGTGCAGCAGTGCTCCCGCCACGGGTTCGGATCCTATATAGGGATGGATAGGGATGGCCGGTGCGCTCACTGGCTGAGCGTGGTGCAGCTGGTCTCAAAAAGGACACACACACAAAAAAGTCATTGATCAATTTGCTTACTGGCTCAGAGGATTTTACCCCATAACCATTAAGGTCAACAGTTAAATATAAAGTCTAATGTAGACTTTAAAGTCTAATATTTATTCTGTTTCCTTGTGTTGTTTTTCTTTTTTAGAAGCTCCAATTATATAGATGCTGGATCATTTTTGCTTACCTTTTATCACTTTCTCTGATCATTTTTTACCCTGTCTTTATTTCAATTTATTCCCTTGGGTGTTTCCATTTCTCTCCTCAGTATCCTTTATTATAGCTTTCAGTCAAATATGTTTTACCTTAGAAACTTTATAATTTAGTCTTTATAAGTTAATTTTAAATTTTTCTTAAATTTTCCTTCTGAGTTTTGTTTTCATTTCATAACTTCCTGTTTTATATCCATTCACGTTCTGAGTTCTAGAACTTTTGATTTGAAGTGTTCTTTATATCTGTAAATTCTTTGTGTATGTGTGTGAAATTAGATACATTTGGGGTATTGTGTATTTTCTAATGGAAATAGAAAAGCACTCAGTCATTTATAAAGTCACAGTAGTATTGCTTTTGCCCTAGCCTTTGTAACGTAATGAACACAGAGTGTGTTTCAGTTATAAGCATCACTAAATGCAGCCCAGGGTTTTAGATATATGGATCTAACAGTCTTTAAGGAAAAACTGAAGGTGTACATCTTCCATCTTTGTTCATTTACTTTCATGCTCCAGATTACAAAAACATTAAACTTTAGGCTCTCAAGAGAGTGTGGTGATGATCCTGATGAGAGTGGTGCTTAATAAGTTCAAGTACACCATTTTGAAGCAGATAGGATTACCTTGGAAATTATTCATTATATTCAAGGACAACTTAATTTCATTTCTCTCAACATAGCTGAGTTAGTTTCCCATGGCTGCTATAACAAATTACCAAAAACTTGATGGCTTAAAACAACACAAATGTATTCTCCTAGTTTTGGGGGCCAGAAGTCTAAAATCAGTTTCACTGGGTTAAAATCAAGGTGTTGGTAGTGCTGGTCCTTTCTGGAAGTTTTAGGAGAGAATCTATTTCTTGCCTTTTCTATCTTCCAAAGGCTGCCTGTGTGCCTTGTGTTACTCTAACCTCTTGCTTCCATCATCACATCGCTCTCTCTGACTCCTTCTTATAACGATACTTGTAATTACATTAAGGGCCGACCTGGACAATCCAGAAAATCTCATCTCAAGATTTTAAACTCAATCATATCTGCAAAGTCACTTTTACCAAATAAAGTAAAACCCACAGATTCAAGGCACTAGAACTTGGATATTTTGGGGGGCTATTTTTCAGCTTACCACAATAGCCATTCTCAAAATACATCCTAAGGACAGCTGCCAAACCTAATAAGTGGTGCATAGCTCTATCATCCCATTGCTCTAAATAGAAAAAAGCTATTGGTGAAAGTAGTTACCAGGAGGTAATAGATCCTACGTATCTGGTTGTGAAACTTAAGCATATACATAGCCATACAAATATAGGAGACTGTGAGCCATTTCCATCTCTCACTTAAGAGATGGCCCTACCTTTACATGAACATTTAAAATGTGTACAGGTCAAGGGCTAATCTGTTTTCAGTAAATAATTAGGATTTATTCTGAATCTGAATAGTGTATCCTCTTTATATTAATGCTACAACTCTTTCTGAAAATCAAATCTTTTTAAAAACTTTTTATTTTTTATTTTTTGGTGGCTGGCTGGTACGGGAACCCGAACTCTTGACTTGGTGTTACAATACCATGCTCTAACCAACTGAGCTAACCTGGCCAAAAATCAGATCTTGATGATGATTTTTCTCATATCATCTAACAAACTATTTTTCTCTCAGATGTCATCACCTTCTCTGTTCCGTAATGTATGAGATGCAGGTGGAACATTCTACAGTTGAACTGAAGTGACTATTTCCAGACAGCAAGTAACAGCACTTAACCACCAGAAAAAATTACTTACTATAAGAGAGAGCAAAGCCAGCAGCAACCAAAGCCAGAGCCATGGCCCTAACCCATGGGCTCTTTGGCAACTGCTAATTGATCATGGGGTAAACAGTAGTGAAACAGATGGGCAGTCCATAGTCTCAGTCTGTTTGTGCTGCTATAACAGAATACCTGAGACTGGGTAATTTGTAAATAACAGAAATTTATTTTCTCACAGTTCTGGAGGCTGGCAAGTTCAAGGTAAAGGCACTGGCTAGTTCAGTTTTCTGGTGAGGGCTGCATCCTCCAGCGGGGAGGAATGCTGTGTCCTCACATGGTTGAAGAGAAGAGAGCTGAACACATTCAAACCATAGCACCCACGTACATCATACTTGTTTTGTGTAACCAGGAAAAAACCCACTTTACTCTGGTAGAGGGCATGATTTAAGCCACACAGACAGTGTTACAATCTTTCACCTAATTCTGAAACTTTATTTCACAGACTTACACTTTATTTAAATAAAGGGGAGACAGACATTGAAGACACTTGAAATAACATTACAAGTTTATACTGAGTCTGTTTTCCATATACAGAGATCAGCAGAGGGGAAGAGGAAATATCAGACCTTTGGGAAAGCTATCCTACTTGCTGATAATCTAGAGAACCACTGTTGTCCACTGATAAGAATGGGGCTTATGGGAGTAAGTTGGTAAATGGAATTTTGACCTGAGTCCATCTCAAAATGAGAATTTAAACCCAGTTTGAGGTTTTTGCTCCAGTTCTTTTTTATATAGTTGCAATAGATATTCTCAGTGACTGGCAGAATCTCAATATTAGCTCCTAGACCCATGAAATAAGGGTTTATATGATAAAGAAGACCAAAGTAAAAGCGTCTGGAACTTTGGCTTCCCACTAAAATTTTACTAGCCAGCTGCAAAAAAAAAGTACTGCATTCTTAAGGTAATCAAAGAGAGTCGTACTATAATTAAAGCCTTGAAATATTCAGGGTGATAATTTCTTCATATTTTTATTTAGCTCATTTATTGGCAGGTACAGCAGTCAGGTGGTGACTTCAATTGCAGCTCCTGTTTCAGATGGTTCTTTTTCTGCCACATCCTATCTAGTGGATTGGAAGGTTCTTTATTGGAGCAAATCAATACAGTCCATACTTGTACAAGCAGTTATTTATCTGGCAAATTTTCTTTTCTTTTCTATTTCCAATAATCGGAATACCAGAAGCAGTTTGCTTTCATTTGGCAGGGACAACAGTACATGTTCATATTACTTGGCATACATCAACTCTGGCTCAGTGTCCCTGGTTACTCTGCAAGGACTATGATTTTGTCATCATTCAGCAAGTGTACACTGTTTTAATACAGTGATGAAGCCACACCAGTTAAAACTGGTGAACCACAAGCAGATAGATGCCTTTTAGAGAAATGTTTGGCAAAGTATGGGAGATAACTATGGATAAACAGGCTGGCTGGTTAGCTCAGTCTGTTAGAGTGCAGCTTTATAATCCCAAAGACATGGGTTCAGATCCCCATACTAGCCAGCTGCAAAAAAAAAAAAAAAAAAAAAAAAATTGATAAACAAAATGTTAAATTTTTGGTATTATTAGATTAAGTAATGCTCAAACATTCTCATATACTTCATTTTAAAAATGGGTCCACACAAGAGATTGTGATTCTGGAATTTTTTGTTTTTTGGTAATTGGCCGGTATGGGGAACCAAACCCTTGGTTTGCTCTAACTGAGCTAACAGGACAGTCTGAGATTGTGATTCTGGAAAGCAATGTGTAAGCTGAAGCTTCTTAGGTAATCCATGTATTTTAGCCCAATTGGGCTGTTATAACAAAATACCATAAACTGGGTAGCTTATAAACAACAGAAATTTATTTCTCACAGTTCTGGAGGCTGGAAAGCCCAAGCTCAAGGTACTGGCAAATTCAGATTTGGTGAGGGCCCTCTTTCTGGTTCATAGATGGCTCCTTCTCATTGCATCCTCGGATGGTGGAAGGGGCAACACAGATCTCTGCAGTCACTTTTTATAAGGGCATTAATCCCATTCATGGGGTCTCTGCCCTCATGACCTTGTCTACTCCAAATGGCTCCATCTCCTAATTTCATCACCTTGGTGATTAGGTTTCAACATATAAATTTCGAGAGACACAAATATTTAGACCATAGTACCATGGTAGACTCAGCTCGTGGACAATGGGACCTTCAAGTAAGAATAAATTTATTTTCAACTAGGGCTTTTACAAGGAGTCACATTGTTGGGGTATGTTCCATACATCTCATTGGACTGGGAATATATTTCTTGAAAAGAGACTTTTATGTTAGAAGTATTGCAGAACAGAATCTTAGTACTTAAGTGGCCCAGAACTGTGCACTAGGCACTGGTGTACACAAGTATGAAATAAATATCTCAGGCAAGTTAGATTATGAACACTTGTCAACATTTTATTTTGATTTGATACCAAGGGAATTCAAAAATACTTCTCAAATGTGTTTGGCTTCTCAAACATCCTTAAAGAGGGATTTTCTTGGAATAAAGAATTTTAAACAAGGTTGGCATGATGTCGCACTTTATTCATCACATTGTAGCCTCTTAATAAGTCGACAAGTTAAACCTGGGTCATAATGACCTAGGGCCATTTCCCAGAAATGAGTATGGGTCATTTTTCTGAAATACTGAATAATATAATACTGCTTGTCTTGAATGTGGGGTATTTTTCCTTCTTGGTCCTTCCTTTTAGCAAAGACACTCTATGAGATTGTCTTGGCTACATGAAGATTGTTCTCATGAAGTTTTCATGCTAGAATAATTAGTTGAGTTTGTTGATTGGTCAATTTTATTTGTTTTGCTTTTGGTTTGTATAATTGTCACTGGCTATGGACATCAGACAAAGGATTATTATTATTATTATTTTTATTTATTTATTTTTTTAAAAGATGACCAGTAAGGGGATCTTAACCCTTGACTTGGTGTTGTCAGCACCACGCTCACCCAGTGAGCAAACCGGCCATCCCTATATGGGATCCGAACCCGTGGCCTTGGTGTTATCAGCACCACTCTCTCCCGAGTGAGCCACAGGCCGGCCCAAAGGATTATTATTAACAGTAATTATTAACACAGTTACTAACACAATTGTTAATAAGATATATATACACATTAATACTATTTTCTCAAACAAGTTTCCAGCAAAGAAAATCAGTTTTGTGGTAGCTGTTTCATTGTGTCCATGACCTGGATTTTTATATTGTATATTCTCTTCTGTAATGACCAGTTGATTCCACAGTCATAGGCCCGCTCTCATGCCTATTTACTGTAAATTGAGTTCTCTTATCTGACTTGATGTTATTTAGGATCCTGTGCTGGTGGATCAAACACTCTGTAAACCCTCAGAAAGTGATGCTGGGTGAGGCCCTGCTGGCAAGAAAGGCAAAACCATCTCCAGAATGTGTTCATTTCTGTGAGTACAAACTTCTGGCTCTTTCAGGGTAGAAGGGCTCAGTGTAGTCAATTTGCCATTAAGTGGCTGGTTGGTCTCCTGAATGAGCTGAGGAAATTTTGGGACCAGATGCCAAGTCCTCAGGGCGACAGTAGAAGGCAAGGGTGATGATGAGAGGTACAGGGTGGTAGATCTACCTATGGTACGAACATTAAAGGGGTAGAGTTTAGGCAAAATGGGTCTGATCCTATGTGCCAAATTTAGAAAGACAAAAAGAGAGATCAGTGGTGAAGTCAGAATAAGTGAAATTGACATTATGGACAAAGTGAGCAGAGGGAAATGAGAGGAAGCAAAATGGAAATTTCAAAATTCCCGTGGGCAAGCACTCTCAACACAGCTGCTTTTTAAAGAGTTGTTTCAATTTGCCTCCTCTGTTCATATAAATATATATACACAATACAGATTCTATATATTATCTATCTCAACATCTTTATATCTAATCATCCACATTAATATAGTGAATAGGGTTCTAATCACTTTTATATTTTGAACTCATTTTAATGAATATCAAATTTTAAAAACTATTAATTGTGGTAAAATACACACACAATTTATCATCTTAACCATTTTTATGTGTGCATTAAGTTCATATTGTGTGCAACCAACCCCACTATCCATCCTCAGAACTCCTCACCATACCAAACAGAAACTCTATACCCGTTAAATAACTCCCAGGTTCCCGACCCCCAGCCCATGACAACCACCATTTTATTTTCTCTCTCTCTGATTTTGACTACTCTAGGAACTGCATACAAACGTGATCATACGATATGTGAATGACTGGCCAATGAACCCCGAGGGCTTTCTTCGGGGTCTCCCCAGTCACCCGCACTGCTGCTGACTTGGAGTAAACCTCACTGTAAGGAAATTCTCTGATCTCTGGAGCTGGACATCCATTTTTTGAAATAAAAATCACCATTTCTTTTATGAGAGCAAAATTTGAGGGACTGATCTGGCATTAAACTGAAACTTCAGAATGGAATAAGTTGCAGGAGAAAATGAGCAGTGACAATTTGGATTGAATTGGGGATCAATGATTTGTGTTGAATGTCTGGATGTGAGTCCATATGTGTTAAAAAATGAGAAAATTTATCCTAAAATCAGTCAACTAGAAAAGTGTTCTGAATTGTTCACCCTTCTATTCAACATTAGTGTAAAAAACTGATTCAATGCTTTTAACTTGGGTTCTATTACCACACAGGATCTGTGCATGGCAACTCGTTGGCTTTAGGGCAAGGTTTCTCAACCTGAGCATTATTTGAGGCATTTGTTGCTGGGGACTGTCCTGTGTATTGCAGGATATTCAGCAGTATCCTTGGCTTGCTACACGCTACTAGTAGGTCCACTAGATGCTACTAGCACCCCCAAATCCATGTTGTGACAACCAAATATGTCCCCAGATACTGCCAAATGTCCTCCAGTGAGCAAAAATCGCTATTTGAGAACCACTGCTTTAGGAGGATGGAGAAGAAAAAGCACATTTCTTGCTTTATTGAAGTAATCTAACCCTGATTCTAAGTCTCTGTTCTGACCAAAACTTTGATAAAAATTAATGTTGTAAATTTGGCTTTAGTCCAAAACTAGCAAAACAGACTGTCAGGCAATCTCTTTCTGCGGTCCCAATAAATAGCGGATTTACACTTTCTTAAGGGGAAAAATATTGCCCTATGAGTCTGATATTAACAATGAACAAATACAGAGAGACTGGCGCTGCACACAGAGAATGCCGGTCAGGATGGTTTGCAAGGAGCAGCATTCCTGGGCACTCTCCTACCCTGAGTAATGGGTCAGCCTCTCCTGTACCACTCCTAGTTTTAAGGGCACACTAAAGCATTTGTCCCATTATCAGATCCACAATGACATATTCATAGCATACAGATGATAAGCTGCATAGCCAGTGCTAAAATATTTAGTAAGTGAATAAAGGAAATCAGAACCAGGTAGTAGAGGCCAATACATAAAAATTGTAGCCTAAAAACACCTCTCTTCTGAAGTTTTCAGATTAAGTAAAATTTAAGTGTTTGTGATGTTAATTCTAATTGCATTATTCTTTTGCTTAAGTCTTCAGTGAATTCCTTAGTTTACTTAAAACGTATCAAAGAATACATATCTTAGAATACCTATTACTCCATCTTGGGTTATTCTCCCATTTTCTAGCCAAACCAAGCTGTGTAACAATGGCTAGTTGGGGAGATACGACGTGAAATGTTCAGTTTGAAAAAACAAATCAACAGTATAACTTCACAATAAAAGAAAAACTTTAAAAATACAAACCACTGAAAGAAAAGCTATATCCAAACTTTCTTGGTTGCAAGGATGCACAGATTAATATTTTTGTTCTGGATGTTTTTAAGGGAGAGGAAAGCATGTGAGACTTTTTTGCATTTATGAAAATAAACAATGATTTAAAAAGTTCCAGTGATATGCCTAATGCTTCTTGCTATTTCATATATTGCTGCCTTGCTACTTCTGCTCTCCCCACCCTATAACCCCAATGCATCTCGGACACATTCAGCCTTTAGACTAGGTTTAAGCATCACCTCTTCCTCTAGGAAGCCTTCCGTGATTAGCCCTTATCTGTGTCTCTTCTCGCTTGCCCCTCAGCTACCATCATAGTATCTTTTGTTTCTATCATAGCATTAATCACACTGTGTTAAAGTTACTTGCTTTACTGTCTCCTCAAAGGCAGGTACTCAGATAACTTGCATGGATGAAGGCAGGTAAATTTGAAACACTGAAAGTCCAGTACGTATAAAGTGAAGAAATCTTGTTTTATTTTCCAGTTCTACTTAGATTACTATTATAGGAGTAGTTTAAACCCAGCTATTTAAGCAACTAGTTTATCTTTGAACAAACAATGAAATTTCTATATTTAGCAATTTCATATTAAAGCTACCTACAAAATTGCCTAGTATAAAATAATTGGAGATTTGACAAATATGTAGCTATTTGTTAGAAGAATATTCAGTGAATATCAATCGTAGAACTTCGTATAATGTATGCTATACGAAGTTATTACGCTATTTTTCAATTGTTTACAAAATTTCAAATAATGCCGCAACGCCAAGGGTTGCGATGCCAAGGGTTGCAATCCCGTTGCCGGTCCGGTACGGGCGCGACACTGAGGGTTGCGATCCGTTGCCGGACACGAAAAAAGACAAAAAAAGGAAAAAAAAAAAATGTAGGAACACAGCAGCTAATTCCTAATTTGAAGCCTCAGGTTCAAACCATATTTTACTTAATATCAGAAGTTCAGTTGGTGAGAGGGTGGTGCTGATAACACCATGGTCCAAGATTCAATCCTTCTAATGGCCAGCTGCAAACAAACAAGCAAACAAATAAGAGGTCTATTATAGATTTTGAAACCCCAAAGAAATAAACATGTTTATAATCTGGAATAATATGGTTTTAATTAGTTTGGAGCACTGCAGTAAACGAAAGACACTGATAATTAGTTTGGGGCAGAAAAGCGGTACGAAAAAATTTAAACAGTAGCTTTTCATGATCATTCTTTAATAGCTGACATCTAAGTATGTTTTTGGAATAAACAAATTAAGGGTATATTGCATATAGTGGTTTGAGTAACCAATAACTTTCTCATAGTCTTATCAAACTAAAATTATGGAATTTTAAACATGAAGTTTTTTCGTGTTTATATATATGAGCTTTCATTTAGACGTATTAAACCACACTTTTGTTAGTTCATTCGTTTCTTGAGTGCCTGCCATTAGATGCCAAGTGCTTGGTCTAATTTTTCAGTTAGCTTAAGTTATTCAATTTAGTTGTTAACAATAGTTAAAGCAGTACTTTAAAACAGATGTCAAAATTAAATCAATATTTTGATTCAAAATGATTACAAAACATACCAAAGATCATGATACATAAAACACTACTGAGAAGAGTTCCATGTTTAAAATGCCTTTTCTTTTTAAAGATAAGCTTTAATACATACATGCGTATATAGCTATATACATTTGATTGTGATTGCTATTCTTTATATATCTTTTCTCCTCAGATGCACTTAGAAAATTCATGAGAACACCATTGATACAAGACCTTCTAAAGTTAAGGAAAAAACCACAACCTCGTTATAAATGACTTGTTACACAGGGAGACAGAAAAACAGCTGATATACATTATTAATTTTTTCAAGTAGTGTTATATACAGTTTTATTGCCAGTATATGCACAACAGTAAGCATAGAACTATAAATACACAATGTAATTAACAGTAGAAAACAAAACAGTTACAGGTAAGGGGGAGAGGATATAAAGAAACTCCTTTCTTGCTGCTAGAACAGAAACAAAGGAGGGAAATGCCTATGACAAATCATCCATTCGGTACTCTTGTCTTAAACTCTTTACATACATTTCTACATTTCAGTTAAACAAAGTACAGATAACTCTGTAACAATAGCAAATTGCTTCCCTAATAGCTATTCGCCTTTCCAGTCAAATTCACTTTATGTTAGGATTAAAAAAAGTCAAGAAGAGAAATCATCAGTATCCTGGTTCCAAATTATCTACTTTGGCCTTTCACCAAAACTGGTAATTTTTGAAAATTGGCTGCACAGGAAAAGAACAGGTGTAGCAAAAAGTGATTAAAATAATTTGTTAAAAAGTAACAGAAAATCAATCTTTAAGTAGTTTTCCAAAAGACACTATAGGCAGCAGCTCAGTTAAAAGTATTAGCCCTGACGAGGTAGAGAATTTGAGCCTATTATACAAAGATAGCCTTGGCACCATCTTCTCTTTCATCAGGATCGATATTTTCAAGTAAGACAATTTCATGGTAAAAGGAAACCAGGTTCCACCATTTTAAAAAAAGGTGCTGGTCGATTCCCATGTCTCAATAATTAGTTTTCTTATTAAATGAGAAACAGAAGACAGTCAAGGACACACACGCACTGATTTTTTTTGTTGTTTGTTTGCTTGTTTCCACTATGTGAGAAATGCCCTCATCTGTCCAAGGCCAAAGGATGGACACGGAGACATGAGGTACAGGGAAGGGACACTTTAATTACAGCCTTGCAAGGTTCGGGTGTCTGACGGGCAGGCAACCGGAAAAGGGCTACAGCAAGCAATTTATTTCTTAGTGTGCAAGTCCCTGCCCCTGCGTCCTCATTGGTTGGGGCGCGCAATCTTCCCGCATGACGTCTAACATTACCCCAATGTACTTCCCCCCTTGTAAGAAATTTCTTTGTCTGAGGGCTCAGGACAAGTCTGCGAAAGAGGCCCCCCGAAACCCTGTTAAAGGAGAAACGTTAGGAAATGAAGAGAACAATAAAGGGCTATTAATTTACTACCATCTCAAGGAGAACCTTATCCATTTGAAGTAAACAATTAAGGGCTGGTAACTCATTACCAGCTTAAGGACAAATTTATCTATTCAGCGACCCCCCAGGAATGGGCTGAACCAGACAACTTTCAGGCTGGGCTTGAATTATTTCTGAAAATGAATCACTTAGATTATTTTCTTACACACTATTAAGTTTATTCATAAGTGAATTTGATATTAATAAATACAAAAAAAAAGCATCATTCGCAACAAAGATAAACAAACCAAAAATCCTGCAATGAAACCTTCTATTTTAATAAGTATCAAGAAAAAAAATGGGCAGATGATTTGGTGCAGCTTTCTTAAGGGATCATAGAAAGGACATGGTTTTAAATAAAGATGGGAAGATCAATAACCAACAAACAATATCAGTTTTACAGAATTGGCTGATTCTGTAATATTTCTCTTTGAGGTCTCAGTTTTCAAACTACAGATCACCCCAAAGGAATTGCAACTAATAACATGTATCACCATCACACCAACAGAGTCCAGCTGAAGTTAAAATTAGTCCTGCTTTGTTTCACATCATTTCAATATCTCTAGCATAGGACATGATACAGAACAAAACTCAAAGTAGCAAAAAAAAATATTTGTCAATTGAATAAAGGCAAAAAAAGTTAAACTTTTAAAGCTTTAAGCATTCCTGTTTAACCAGCATTTAAAAAAATTTATACAATCATAACACTGGCAAAGGTTAATGGGAAGACAAAGAAGTACAAACATGTGAAATGATGAATTAGATTAAAAATTACTTTGTATTGATCAGTTGATGTTAATACTGCTTCTTCTTGAATTTGGAATAACTATCATAAAAGTTACATGCAGACTGAGGATAGGCCTCTGTTACAGAAAATACAAACAAAACAAAACAAAAAACTAAAACTGGAAAACAATGGTTAAGTTCCAGAAGATGTATTTGAGAATTTCCTTTCATTGACGAGGGTGGTCTGTCTGTCCTTTCTTTGAGAGACCTGGTTCACTTCGATGAGCTTCACTAACTTTGTCCAGAAACGTCAGTAGTAGGATCAGCTCCTCCAGAACCTGTTTGTGCACGTTTGATGTAAAGATTCAGTAGCTTCATCTGCAGATTCAAGACAAACATGTTGTCATGTGAGCAAGCTGCTCTAAATTATAAGATGCTCATTAAGATTAAGAAAATTATGTACACACGTGTGAACTTTGAAAGATTTTAGGCTGGGGGTTATTATAATGCCTAAGTTATTGTTGATAATTAGGAATTGCAAAAAAGTATTTTTTAAGTCTTAAAGTTTGATCAAGTATTCTACCATGGATTTTCAAAAAATATTGTAGTAATAACATATGAAACATTAAAGTAAACTTAGAAAAAAGTCACCATTAAAACAATAATGACAAACATTTGAGCACTATGCGCTGCACAACTGCTGTTTTATATTCTCTCTTCATTTTTGCATCTTATAGATGAGAAAATCAAGAAACCAAGTGGTTAAGTCACTGCCTAAGATTACAGTGGTGGATAAAAAGTGTGCCCGGATAGGAACCTAGGCAGTTGGGTTCCAGGACCACTGTGACCACTATGCCACTGACATCTTAAGAAGAATGTTTTTGATTTCTCTGCATCATTTTGTAGTCTTTGTCTGTATGGGATCATCTTTCTTATCAAGTTTGTTTTCAATGTATATACAATTCTGTGTTCTACTTTTTCAATCTAATGTTATTTCAAAATATTTTTTCCGGGCCGGCCCGGTGGCGCACTGCTACAGTGCGCCGCTTGGGAGCGTGGCGGCGCTCC
>NW_007727829.1:233645-235464 GCF_000696425.1 Galeopterus variegatus | reverse complement strand
TACTTTTTATTTCTTTATTTTTATTTGTTTTGTTTTAGGTGTTTTTGGGTGGCTGGCTGGTACAGGGATCAAATCCTGGACCTTGGTGTTATCAGCATCCTGATCTAACCAAATGAACTAATCAGCCAGCTCTGAAGGTTTGCTTTTTAAATGTTAACTCTTTGATCCAAGAGTTTTTAACCTGGTGTCCATGGATTCAGGGGATCACTGAACCCTCTGAAACTACATGTAAAATTTTCTGTATGTATTTATTTTTTTAGGGGGATGAGATTGTACCTAAATCTCAGTGGTTTGTAACTAAGAAAGGGTTAAGAATCTCCGCTTTAATCTGTCTACAACTTATATAGATATTTAACATAAGGTGTGTACCTGAGTTCACTTTTCTTAATATGTATTTTTATTCTGCCTTTTTGCTACTTAAAGAATATATCTGACTATCATAACAACATTTATTAGGATTTGGGGAAACTTTTTAAATGAAGGAATCTCCTGCTAAACAGTTCATAAGCCATAATTCAACAGTCACAGAACAAATTTTAAAGTTTTGGCAGTACCAATGAAATAAGGAAAGCAAGACATTTATTTTTTTGTCTTAAGGATTAATCAGAAATTTTTATTTTAACATACCTAGTCAAAGTTGCGCATTAATCTGGATCATAACAATAGGAAGAGAAGGAGAACAAACACTTGATTATCTTAGTTCTTAAGGGGAAAATTTAAAAAATGTTCAAGTGTTCCACATTTTAGGAGATATAAAGTATGAATATATAACTACAACAATCTATTTATTCCTAATTAGACAGTCCATGGGAGTAAAGATTGGGCTGAAGGAGTTGGCTATTACAAATAAACAGAAGCTTCCAGGCATTTTCTCATAACAATCTATTAACCACCCTACTAAACTGCTGACTTCACCTGAGTGACAAATGTTAAAGTAGAAAAAGCTAAAAAGCAAAATAGGAGGAGTAAGGGCAGGCTGGATGCTTAAAGCCTGAGTTATTAAAAGCCAAAGAACAAATTTAGCATTTAACACACCCAGAGAACTAAATTTTTAAGAATGTATTATGGCCACCATCTTTAGAAAAAAGCGGTATGACTTACTTTACTGCCAGTGAGTTGACTGAGATGCGGTGTTAGTTCATCACCAATTACTGCATGAACAGCCACCAGGCAGAAGACACAAGCTTTCCGAACACTGCTCTCTGAATTATCATAACCCTAGGGAGAGAAAAGTCCATTGTTAGTACTCCTGGGGGATCTGAGAAAACTACCTTTTCAACAGGGACAAAAGATGTAACTTAAAGATGAGATCTCGTGTGTACAGAGAAAACTCTGTTGACCTAAGTGAACTCTTCAACCTTTTCATGTCCTTCTCTCCTTTCCCTGTTGCACCCCCACTCTACTGTTAGAGCTCTTTATCAGGTTCTTTCTTACTCAACCTGGAAGACTGCATGCTACATATTGAATTGTGTCCCATAAAGTCCCATGTACTACAGAACTCCTAGTATGGTAACTGAAAGGTGAAGTCTTGAAGAGGTGATTAGATTGTGAGGACCATGCCCTAGTGAATGGATTAATACATTGACGGTTTAATGGTGGCCATGGGTGTGGTTCTGATGGCTGTAAAAGGAGAGTGAGTAAGAAGCATGCTTTCTCTCTCTTTTCTGCCATTCTTGCCACATGTTACCCTGCATCTCTGTGGAGGGTCACCACCCACCAACAAGGCCCTCACCAGATGTGTTCCCTGGACTTTGGACCTCCCAGCCTCTGAAACTGTAAGCAATAAATATTGTTTCTTTACAAATTACCCAGTTTCAGG
>NW_007727829.1:227628-232973 GCF_000696425.1 Galeopterus variegatus | reverse complement strand
CTGTAAGCAATAAATATTGTTTCTTTACAAATTACCCAGTTTCAGGTATTTCTGTTATAACCAACAGAAACAGACTATGACACTGTACTTCCCTGACACTAAAGTTGCCCCCTTGCCAATACACCCTGCAAAAAAGTCTCCAGAACAACCTTCCTAAAGCATTCGGCTTTAAGACAGTGAGCAGCTCTTCACTATCCAATAAAACCTAAATTCTCTGGTTTGGCAGTCAAGGTTCTCCTACAATCTAGGCCTAATTAGGCTTTACATCTGTCCTATCCCTGCAATTACTTTCTCAAATAAATCTAGTCTATGTAAACTGTTTCTCTAATGCTTTTGATCCCACTACTTATTCTAATAGTCCACAGAAATTTTATGTGTAAAGTACTCATATTTTTGAATCAATTATCTGAATGTAGATACACATTTTACCCAGGAGAAAACAGAGTTCATCACCACTAAAATCCTGATCATTTCGTCTTTCTAAAGGACTGCAAAAACATTAAAATATCAATAGTTATCCAGCTAAAAGAACTGTATTCTTCATAGTAAAAGGAAATCAAACTATGTATAATATTTTACCTTATCTCATCATTTTAATATAATTGTAATTATCATGTAAGTTAATTTTTCTATGTGGTCTTCATAATAATTATATAAGGTATCCATTTAGTATGTGTCCTAATTTAACCATTCAATAGTGTTGTAACCTTAAGTCCTCTACCCCCACAACTTCCCTCTTGCTAAATTTTTCCTATTACAACTAATATTGCAAAGAATATTGCATTCAATGTTCAAATATTTAAGTGCCTATTATGTGACAAGCCAGGTAAATAATGTTCAGTGTCCAATGAGATACACACTATCCCTTCCCAGAACAGTTAGAGAATCACATGGCAAAAGGAAGTATCATGGGCAAGGAATGGTTTAGGAATGTGATAATCAGAAAACACTTTGCAGAGAAAGGGTTGTTTAAATGGAGACCTGAAGGATGACGAGAATAAATTAAGACAAAGGGTGGTGCGGATGACTGTACCAGACAGAGAGAAGTACACATGCAATGACTCCAAAGTGAGAGAGAGCCCAGTGCTTTTTATGAACGAGCATGTCAGGTAGGAGGGAAAGGTAGGCAGGGGTCAGTTGGAAGAACTGCAGCAAGATAAATGGACTGGTTTTGTCAATGGAAAACCTGAAAGGCTTTTAGCAGGGCATGACATCAGAGTTGCATTCAGGAGGATGACTTTGCAGAAATGTCAAATCAGATCTGTATTAGTTTCTTGTGGCTGTCGTAACAATTACCACAAACCTCAAGCCAATTTCCCGTATCTTAAGTCCAAATGTTCATTGTCACCTTTTCCACTCTGTGTATGGGCATGTGTGTGTGTGAAGTGTCCCTTTATCGCTCTTTTATATGGACACTTGTGACAGCACTTACTGATCACTGGGATAATCCAGGATTATTGCCTTATCTCAAGGTCTTTAACTTTAAATCACATCTGCAAAGACCCTTTATTCAAATAAGGTAACATTCATAGGTTCCAGAGATTAGGAACCTGGTATCTTTGGGGTCACCACTCAACCCACTACAAGATCCTCTGCACATTTTTAGATTTTTTCCTTTCTATTATTTAGTTGTTAAGTTCTTTATATACTGTATATACCAGTTTCTTATTGAATTTGTGATTTATAAGTTTTTTCTTCCATAGTGTGGGTTGTCTTTTCACTTTCTTGATGGTATCCTTTAAAGTACAAAAGTTTAAATTTTGATATTTCGATGATATTCAATTTATCTATTTTTTTTCTTTTGGTGTAGTATCTAAGAAACCATTGCCTAATCAAAGGTGACACAGACGTATGTCTGTGCTTTCTTGTAAGCATTTTATAGTTTTAGTTCTTACATTGAGGTCTGTGATCCATTTTCAGTTTTTTTTTTTTATTGAGGTGAAATTCACATAAAAAGAACCATTTTAAAGTATACTATTTCGTGGCATTTAGTACATTCACAATGTTGTACAACCACCACTTCTATCTAGTTCCAAAACATTTTTATAACTCCAAAAAAAAACCCCTGTACCCATTAAGCAGTCACTCCCATTCCCTCACTCTCACTCCCCTGCAGCCCCTGGCAAAAACCAATTTGGTTTTTGTCCCTATAAATTTACCTATTCTGGATATTTCATAAAAATGAAAGAATATGTGACCTTTTGTGTCTAGCTTCTTTCACCTGGCATAATGTTTTGAAGTTCATACATGTTATAGCATATATCAGTGCTTCATTCCTTTTTATGTCTGGATAATATTACATTGTGTGACATGCCATTCTGTTTATCCATTTATCACTTAATGGACATTTCTGTTATTTCTACCTTCTGGCTATTGTGAATAGTGCTGCTAAAAAACACTCATGTATAACTATTTAAGTATTTGCTTTGATTACTTTTGAGCATATACGCAAGAGTGAAATTGCAGGGTTATCTAATAATTTTATGTTAACTTTTTGAGGAACTGTCAAACTGTTTTCCACAGCAGCTGCACAATTTTAGATTTTTACCAGCAATGTACAAAGTTTCCAATTTCTTTTTTTTTTCCTTTTTGTCTTTTTTTTACTGACCGGTAACGGGATCGCAACCCTCAGTGTTGCGCCCGTACCGGGGACTGGCAACGGGATCGCAACTCTCGGTGCTGCACCCGCACCACGCTCAGCCAGTGAGCGGGAACTGGTCTCCACATGGGATCCAAACCCTCAGCGGGAGCGCCGCCGCACTCCCAAGCGGCACACTCTCCCGTGCGCCACCGGGCCGGCCCCAAGGTTTCCAATTTCTGCACAATACTTGTTATGTTCTGTTATTTTGATTACAGCCATCCCATTGGGTGTGAGGTGGTATCTCACTGTGGTTTTGATGTGCATTTCCCTAGTGACTAGTGGTACTGAACATCTCTTTATGTGCTTATTGGCCATTTGTATATCTTTGAAGAAACATCTATTCAAGTCGTTTGCCTATTTTAAAATTGTTTATCTTTTTCTTGTTGTTACAAGAGTTCTTCATAGGAGCGTACTTCAAAATGTTCATGGAGAGATTTGTACTATATTTTAATTCTATTTTTCCATGAACTTTTTGAAGTCCCCTCACATATATTTTGGATGGTAGACCCTTACCAAGTATATAATTTGCAAAAATTTTCTTTCATTCTGTAGGTTGTCTTTGGACTTTCTTGATAATGTCCTGTGATACACAAAAGTTATTAATTTTGATGAAATCCAATTGATCTATTTTTTATTTTTTGTTGATGCTTTATCCACTGCCAAATCTAAGGTCATAAAGATTTATCCCTAAGTTTTCTTCCAAGAGTTTTATAGTTTTAGCTCCTATATTTAGATCATTGATTCACTTGAGTTAATTTTTGTATATGGTGTGTGGTTACTGAAGTCTCTTTTATCTAAGCAGTCAGCCAGAGACTTGACAGAGATTTCCTTAAATGTATGGATCCAAAACAAAACAAAACAAACTCTCCAGGTCTTTGCAGATGGACACTGAGTTGGGGTACTCATTCAATGCTTAGCCAGGACGCCTACAACTCTGTGTTAGCCTTCACCTTCTGTTTGCATGGAGCCCAAAGATCAGCAGAAGCCCAAGCCTAGGGCTCTCTGAGGACTTTTCTAAGTATGTAAATGGTGGATTCCCCAGTACACATAGCAGCCCTTCAAAGCCCTTATTCCACCAAGTATCCTTTTCCTCACCTCCTCCTTCCCAGGCTTCTCTGTCTGTCTGCTGCTTGCCCTGTCTGCTCTACCTTGCTTCAGGTGACTGCCGGTAGTATATGTCTTTAAATGTTTTCAACAGACACCACATGGGAAGACCCTTCAGCTTGAGGAGAGGTGAAACAAAGGCTAGTCTTTGTGACAGTCCCTCAGGGAACTGCCAGAGAGATCAAAGTGCATAACCACAATTTTTTGAGAACAAGATCCATGTTGTCCCTTCTGGCGTCAGCGAGCTGCACCAGGAATGTGGGCTGCCGTCCCCACGGTTCCTGAACAGAGGAATGGTGGACAGGTAAGTAACTTACTTTCTTACTGAATTTTAGAAGCCTCTTTCTTTCATTAAGCATTTCCCTGGTAGCTGTAAGTTTGTGGTTAGATCTCGGAGTTTTGAAAAAGTTGATTCTATCTGTTTTTGCCAACTCCATGGTAGCTTCAGTGGAGGGATCAATTCTTGGAGCTCCCTACTCTGCCATTTTCTGTGACATCACTCTTTAAGTTAATTTTTGTATATGGTATGAAGTAGGGCTTCAATTTAATTCTTTGCATATGGATATTCAGTTGTCCCAGCACCATTTACCAAAAATACTATCCTTTCCCCCAATGACCTGTGATAATCAATTGACTATGAATGTGAGGGTTATTTCTGGATTCTGGACTCTATTCCATTGATCTACAAGTCTGTCCTTATGACAATACCACACTGCCTTCCTTACTGTAGCTTTATAGAAACTTTTGAAATCAGGAGTGTGAGTCTTCCAATTTAGTTCTTTTTCACATTGATTAGACTCTTAATACTCTTTAAATTTATAACAGTTGTTAACCTCCTCTCCCCCTTTATTTACACCACTTCTTTATTAAAGGAATTGGTAACTTTTCTTGTAGAATCTCCCACATTCTGAATTTGACAGAATATATACTTAAGGTGAAACTGAACATGTTTCTCTATGCTCTGAACTTCCTTTAAACTGACATATCTAGAGGCCTGATTAGATTCAGGTTCAATTGTTATGGAAAAAACCCCTTTCTTAGGTGGTGCATCTCATCAAAAATTACATAATGTTTCGTTGTCCAGTCTTCAGTGATGTTAAGATTGGTCAGTGTGTTCAGGTGTTGTTAGTCTAATATCTCTATTAGATACCCTTCCCTATCATCTTTTCACCTAATGGTTTTAGCTAACATTGAAAATCACTTCATACATTCATGGTTTTAGTGGGGCAGAAAAATGATGATTTTACACGTTGATAATTTCTTTTGCATTTACTAACTGGAATTCTTCTAAAAGTACTTTATCTCATCAAATATTTGGTTATCCTGAAAATAGGATAGGTAGGCTATGTGCTTTGATTCTTTCACTTATTAACCAATTTTCAGAATGAGTTAGTACCTAGTAACCTTCAAAGTTGGCCAATTTTTAAAGTATCAGTAAGAACTCGTGAATTTCACTATAAAGTCTGTTGTATTTTATTTTATTTTATCTTATTTTTTATTTTTATTTTTTTGTCTTTTGTCTTTTTCCGTGTCCGGCAACGGATCGCAACCCTCAGTGTTGCCCCCGTACCGGACCGGGGACCGGCAACGGGATTGCAAC
>NW_007727829.1:210289-226681 GCF_000696425.1 Galeopterus variegatus | reverse complement strand
GCTTCCCCCCGCGCCTGGCTCAGCCAGTGAGCGGGAGCCGGACCGTATGTGGGATCCGAACCCTCGGGCGGGAGCGCCGCCGCGCTTCCCAAGCGGCGCACTATCCAGTGCACCACCGGGCCGGCCCAAGTCTGTTGTATTTTAATCGAGTCTAGCACTATTCTTTTTGACCTCAAATGGTTTTTCCTTGCTTTCAGACACAAGATTTCCCAGGCTCATTTTGTACATTTCTTGTTCCAAACCTGGAATCAGTCATTTTCCCAATGACACATGACTCCTTTCAATACAAAATGGTATTTGGAGACCACAATCTGGGTGACAGGGATGCTCAGTGTTACGGGGTTGATACTGATTCAGAGGGTAGATCTAGGAAACATTTTTTTTTAAGATAAGAAATTAAATAATAATTTCATTCTGACATCCAATTCAAAGTAACATGTCAAGATTTACTTCTTTTATTTTACAACACCATTATTTGCTTTATCCTGATATATATATAGGTACCAATGTTATATCATTACAAAATAACCATACCAATATTTTTCTTAACTATAAATATACTGAAGTTTGAGATTTCTTTGTGGTTTCTTTCATTTTTAGGATATAGCCCATTAAAGGTTTATAGTAAAAAAAATTCTTTCTTGTGCTCTGACTAATCTAAATATACCTATAGCCTAGTTCTCCCTTTTATAAGCTTTTAAAATTCTGATTCATGGTTTTTATTTGTTTCTATTGTTTTCTCTCATTTTTTTTACCTTGTTTTCTTAAATTTGGGTTTTAGGTTTTCATCTGTGGCTGTATTTTTCTAGTGTACCTTCATTGTAGGTATACCTCAGGCCATTATCATCATCCTTTTTTTTGAGGGGAAGGAATAATTAATATCTTTGTATGGGGCTTGCCCTCCACAACCCTTTTCTGTCACTCATGTGTAAGTGAAATGGGCTTTTCCATATGCTTACGAGAAGTCTTTTGCTTAAGGGGTGGAGTTGGACTATAAAGCTTTTCTAGCTTTACTGCTCCAGTATTCCTTCTTGTTACCTTAAAGTATCAAAAAAATATGATCTGTGTGTAGTCACCTCTGCCATAGTATTGCTATGATGCTCAGTTTAGACTCTATTCCAAGGAATTTTGTAAATGAGGAGCTCTTTCTGGAAGAAAACTTCTGCAAGGTATTTCTAAGAGCCTGGAGGAAACAGGCCACCCAAGCATGATCTGGCCTACCGGTGGTATCTCTGCCTTTGCCTGCAATTTTTTCTCATATATGCATATTGAGCCCTTCACTTAAAACAGGAGCCCCTCTTGTGTGATTGTCTGTCTTCAGGGTCTTAAAAAAGTAACTTTTGATATTCCTTCACACTTTCCCACACCAATGAGATCCACAGGGGAACCTGTTACTGGTGATGGTTTGGCCCCACCTATTCATATTTTGGGGTTCACTAGGATACCTTTCCCTAATTTTGTTGAAGATGTTTTCATGTTTTTTTGTATTAAATCCTGATTGCTCAGTGATTTCTTTTGATGGGAAAATCTAGAGGCTTTCAAAAACTATATTGCCATTGCCTTCTTGCATCTCTCATTGCTCAGGTCCTAATACCTATACACTGTAATTTTAATAGTTACTGCAAAAAACATAAAATGCTAATTAAATTCTCAGCATTGGACAGATTGGATAGACAGAAAATCAACAAAGAAACATTGGATTTAAACTGTACTATAGACTGAATGGACTTTACAAACAACAGAACATTTCATCCAACAGCTGCAGAACACACATTCTTCTCATCAGCACATAGAACATTCTCCAGGATTGACCATGTGTTCAGCCACAAAACAGTCTCAATGAACTTTAAAAAAATGAAATCATATTAATTATCTTCTCTGATCACAATGGAATAAAGCTAGAAATCAATAGCAAGAGAAACTCTCAAAACTGTATGAATACATGGTGACTAAACAACATGCACCTGAATGACCAACGGGTCAACGAAGAGATTAAAAATGAAATTAAAAAATTTCTTGAAACAAATGAAAACAGAAACACAACATAGCAAAACCTATGGGATACAGCCGAAGCAGTACTAAGAAGTTAGTTTATAGCAATAAATGCCTACATCAAAAAAGCAGAAAGATTTCAAATAAGTAATCTAACAATGCATCTAAAGGAATCAGAAAAGCAAGAATAAACCAAACCTTAATTAGCAGAAAGAAATATAATAAATATAATAAAGATCAGAGCAGAAATAAACAAAATTTGGAACAAAAAATAAATAAAGATCAGAGCAGAAATAAACAAGACTGGGACCAATAAATAAATAAACAAATAAATAAAGATCAGAGCAGAAATAAACAAAATTGGGACCAATAAAATAAAATTAAAAAAAAACCCAAGCCAAAAGATTGTAAAAACAAAATGCTTCTTTTATAAATAAAGATCAGAGCAGAAATAAACAAAATTGGGACCAATAAAATAAAATTAAAAAAAACCCCAAGCCAAAAGATTGTAAAAACAAAATGCTTCTTTTAAAAAAAACACAGATAAAACTGACAAGCCATTAGCGAGACTAAGAAAAAAAGAGAAAAGACTCAAATAAAATCAGAAATGAAAAAGGAGACATCATAACTGATGCTACAGAAATATAAAGGATCACAGATATTATTATGTACTGTACGTCAATAAATTGGAAAACCTAGAGGAAATGGATAAATTCCTGAACACACACAATCTACCAAGATTGAACCAAGAAGAAATGGAAAACCTGAGCAGAGCAATTATGAGTAATGAGACTGAATCAGCAGTAATAAGTCTTCTCATTAAAAAAAAAAGCCCAGGACCAGATGGCTTGACTGCTGGATTCTACCAAACACTTAAAAAAGAATTAGTACTAATTCTTCTCAAGCTCTTCCTGATAACTGGAGAAGAACACTCTTCCAAACTCATTCTACAAGGCCAGCATTACCTTTATAACAGGAAAAAAAAAGAAAACTTTAAGCCAATATCCCTGATGAACACTGATGCAAAAATCCTCAACAAAATACTAGCAAACCAAATTCAGCAGCATATTAAAAAGATCATTCACCACAATCAAGTGGGATTTATCCAGGGATGCACAGTCAGTTCAACATGTGCAAATCAATAAATGTGATACATCACATCAACAGAATGAAAATAAAAACCATATGATAACCTCAATTGATGCAGAAAAAGCATTTGATAAAATTCAACATCCTTTATGATAAAAACCTTCTGCAAATTAGGCAGTGAAGGAATGTACCTCAACATCATAAAGCCTATATACGACAAACTGACAGCTAATATCATACTTAATGGGGAAATGCTGACAACTCTTCCTCTAAGAACTGGAATAAGATGAGGATGCCCACTCTTTCCACTCTTATTCAAAATAGTACTGGAAGTCCTGGCCAGAGCAATTAGGCAAAAGAAAGAAATAGGCATCTAAATTGGAAAAGAGAAAGTCAAATTGTCCCTGTTTGCAGACGACAGGATCTTATATAAATTAATTTAACCAAGGAGGTGAAAGATCTCTGCAAGGAAAATTATAGAACACTGATCAAAGAAATTGAAGAGGCCACAATGAAACAGAAAGACATTCTTTGTTCATGTGTTGGAAGAATTAATACTGTGAAAATGACCATACTACCAAAAGTGATCTACAGATTCAATGCAATCCCTATAAAGATAGGAATGACATTCTTCACAGAAATAGAAAAAACAACACTAATAATTAAAAAATATGACCTGTGGATATCTTTTTAAAAAAATAATCACTTCTCTGGTTATTCACTTCTACTGTATTTTTAAAAAGTATCAATCTATGACTAATTAAAAGTACATTTGAAAAAATAAAACTCATCCTTCATCACTGAGAAAAACAAAAAAACAAACAAAAAACACAAACCAACCCTGAAGAGCCAAAGCAATCCTGAGCAAAAAGAACAAAGCTGGAGGCATCATACTACCTGTCTTCAAAACATACTACAAAGCTATGGTAACCAAAACAGCATGGTATTGGCATAAAAACAGACACACACACCACTGGAACAGAATTGAGAACCTGGAAGTAAAAGCCATGTATTTACAGCCAAGAGATTTTTGATAAAGGTGCCAAGAGGACTCACTGGGGGAAAAAAAGTCCCTTCAATAAATTATGCTGGGAAAACTGGATATCCAGATGCAGAAGATTGAAACTAGACCCCTATCTCTCACTATACACAAAAATTAACTCAAAATGGATTAAAAACCTAAATTTAAGACCTCAAACTAATAAACCACCTCAAGAAAACATAGAGAAAACATTACATGAAATAGGAGTAGTCAGCACTTTTTTGAACAAGACTACAAAGGCACAGGCAACTGGAGCAAAAATAGACAAATGGGACTACATCAAACTTAAAAGCTTCTGCACAGCAAAGGACACAATCAACAAAGTGAAGAGACCATCCACAGGATGGGAGAAAGTGTTTGCAAACTACACATGAGACCAGGGGCTAATATCTAGAAGATATAAAGAACTCAAACAACTCAACAGCAAAAAATCAAATAACCCAATTAAAAATGGGCAAAGGACCTGAATAGACATTTCTCAAAAGAAGACATACAAATGGCCAAAAGGCACAAGAAAAATTTCCCAACATCACTAATCATCAGGGAAATGCAAATTAAAACCACCATCAGATATCACCTCACTCCAGGTAGAATTGCTATTAACAAAAAAGACCGAAAAGAACAAATGCTGGCAAGGATCAATAGAAAAGGGAACTCTCCTACATTGTTGGGATTGTAATTTGGTACAGCCATTGTGGAAAATAGTGTGGAGGTCCTTCAGAGAACTAAAAATTGAACTCCTCTATGACCTAGCAATCCCACTGCTGGGTATATACCCAAAGGAAATGAAATGAGTATATAAAAGAGACACCTATACTCCCATGTTTATCACAAAACTATCTATGGTAGCCAAGAGATGGAATCGACATAAATGCCCATCAACAGATGAATGGATTAAAAAATCTGTGGCATATACACAATGGAATACTGTAAAAAAAAAAAAAAAAAGGGGTTCTCATAGAAGTAGAGAGTATAATAATGGTTATGAGAGACTGAGAGGGTAAGGGTACTTGGGGGGAGGGGAAATGAGGAATTAATGATTAAAAAATCTGTGGCATATACACAATGGAATACTGTAAAAAAAAAAAAAAGAAATCCTGTCATTTGCAGCAACATGAATGGAACTAGAAACCATCATATTAAGTGAAGTAAGCCAGGCAGAGAAAGACAAATACTGCAGGATCTCACTCATATTTGGAAGCTAAAAAAAAAAAAAAAGTGGTTCTCATAGAAGTAGAGAGTATAATAATGGTTATGAGAGACTGAGAGGGTAGGGGTACTTGGGGGGAGGGGAAATGAGGAATTAATGGGTATAAAGCTATACTATCTATCCTAAGTGAATCAATGTAGAATATATGCTTGTATTGAAACAAAACACGGTACCCCACAAATATGTATGAATAAATGTTGAAATAAAACTAATGAAAAAAGAAAAAAAAGAAAATGCTAATATTTAAATTTATTAGCATTTTTGTGCTTTTCTGATAGATAAGATGCTACCAAGCTAACATCAGAGGAAATAAGAAATGCACAAGAACTTACAGCCACAACAGCTTTTTACTATTATCTTCTAAGTTATCTATCCAGCAAACGTTTACTCAGTACCCATTATATGTATGACATATACATATCATATATATTCTATTCTTAGTACCAAAGTACAAAGAAGAAAGAGATTTGGATCTTAGGATCTCACAATTTAGTGAGTAATATTGAGTTTAGAACAGAGTAACAAATATAATACTATAGATGCAGAAAGAAATGAATAATTAATTTTCTTTGAGTGGGCCTTAATAGGTACACTATGTAATGTTAATCATTAAAATTACATTGTAGAATATTATTTATTGAATGGAAAAAACTCACAATATATGGTTAAATTAATCAAAGCATGGTACAAAATATGATCTCATTTTTGTTAAAATGTTTATATGCATGGGTTTGTATGGATAGATAAAAACACATTACATCTATGACTATAAATTAGTACAACCAATTTGGATAGAAATCGGGCAATACCTAGAAATTCCGCTTTTAGATGCATACATGTAATTACAAGAAGATATTACAAGGAAGTTTGCTGTGATATTTATGTTAATCTAAGAAAAGAAAAAGAAAAAAAGCAAATATTCATCAAGAGATGAATGAAATTCTGATACATGCTACAATACGGATGAACCCTGAAAACATTTTGCTAAGTGAAATATCCAGACACAAAAGGACAAATATTATATGATTTCACTTACATGAGAAACCATTCTAGAACAGGTAAATTTTAGAGACAGAAAGTAGAATACAGGTTACTGCGGGATAGGAGAGAGGGGAAATGGGGAGTTATTACTTACTGGGTATACAGTTTCAGTTTGGGATGATGAAAAAGTTTGGATATGGACAGTAGTGACAGTTGCACAGCATAGTGAATGCCACTAAATGGTACACTTAAAAATGGTTAAATGGTAAATTTTATGTTACGTATATTTCACCACACCCACACCCAGCTAATTATGGAAAGTCTTTGTTCTGAACATCACAGATGGCAGGAAGGCTTGATCATGCCACCAGTGTTGCCTGGAAAGTGCCCAAAATAACCAAACCCCAATGTATCACAGCTTGTTCCTTCAAGCTTTGTTGCTTACCTGTATTAGGCCTGGTATAATCTCTGGCAAAAGCAGGTTAAGTGTTTCCTTGGATACTCTCTCTATCACTTTTGTTTGCATTTTGATTGCAGCCAGATTAATTGGGTAGTCAGCAGTTTGGATGATAGGACAAAGCACTTTGATGCACTGCTCTGGACTAATTGAAGTGGCCAACACTGATGCAGCTTCCTCAGCAGATCTCACCACCTAAAACAAACAGGAATTTAAGCCAGGAAGTAATTTCTAAAACATTATACTATGTCCCAGAAGTACAAACTTCATGAAATATTTAATATGATGTAATATTTTGGATTTGTTTGCTTTGAAAATCCTATAGAAAACAAACATAAAACGTGAGGGTACAGATAAAACAGACTGGCAAAATGTCAATAACTGTTTAAGTTACATGAGGGATAAATGGGGCTTTATTACGCCATTTTCCCTTCTTCTGTGTTCTTTTACTATTGACAAAAGAAGTTTTTAAATCAAATCATGGCCTAGTTGTGCTGAGGTGTAGAGGGTCTGTTTACCTAGACTGTAATTTAATTAGAATCCCCTGCTTCAGCCAGGCTGAGGCCCTGCTCAATATTAGTATACTCAACTCCAGGAGCACTTGTGCCCTTTGTATCATGTTAACATGAAATAAAAACCATCTCATTAATGTGTTATCAAAAGTTAACAAGCTATTCCCCCTTATTTTCATAACAATTTTTTTCCTTCTGTATTGAACCTGGCGAGGGTAAAACACTGGTTTTGCAATGAAGTGAAGAAATGGTTGCCTATCTTTTTATTAAAATTTGTTATCTCTAAAGATGGTCTTATAAACATGTAAAAACAATCGTTTTTGATGCTACTTTGGTAGTGTCTCACTTATGATCTAAATTGGCGAAAAGTACTTAGAAAGATACAGTGGAAAATACACTGGAAGCCAGAAGACCCAGGGCTAATTTCAGCTGAAAACACCTTAATGGTGTCGATTTTACATTTTGTAAAAACACAGATGCTACAGGGCCCATCTGGGTCAGAAGGTGGATAATTAACTACAAAATATTAGATATTGTTTTTTAAACCTACTGTGAGATGCTAGGGATGGGCCACTACTAAACACCAGCTGAATAAAAAACCCAAAAAACCTATATAAAAATCCAGATAGATTTAAAAGTTATGATTCTCCTAGAAGATTCATAGACAAATCTTTTAAAAAAGTATATTATCTGCTGCCAGTATTGATCTGGCCATCACACCTTGGGCATGAGTGGTGACGGTCAGCTTTGTATGCCATGAATATTCATAACCAATAAAAAAAAAAAGTGATTCCTGTTTGCAGTGAACCTGGGAACCAATCCACCCCACTTAATCATTAATGTGCATGTGAATCACTTGGAAATAGTGTTAAAAATCCAGAATCTGTATTTCTAATAACATATGGCTACGTGGAGCACATGATTTTAAAAACAGTAAATTATCCTGAGGGTTTCCATTTTTCCACATCATCACCAACACTTTGTCTTCCTTGTGGATGTTAAGTGGTAACTCACTGTGGTTTTTGCTGCATTTTCCTAATGACTAATGATGCTGAGCACATTTTCATGTGCTTATTGCTATTTATATATCTTTGGAGAAATGCTTACTCAGATCCTTTTTGGACACTTAAAAAATTGGGTTGTCTTTTCATTGTTGAGTTGTAGAGTACTTTATGTGTTATGGATATTAGCCCTTTATCAGATATGGGATCTGCAAAAATTTTCTCCCATTCTGTGAGTTGTCTCTTTACTTTCCTAAAAATGTTCTCTGAAGCACAAAAATCTTTAATTTTGGTTAAATCCAATTTATCTTTTTATTTTTTTTGTTTGTTGCTCTGCTTTCAGCATTATATTAAGAAACCATAGGACTGGCCAGTTAGCTCAGCTGGTTACGGCATGGTGTTGATAACACCAAGGTCAAGGGTTTGGATCCTGTTACTGGCCAGCCACCAAAAAACCAAAAAAATCCCCAAAAAACCCTATAGTCTAAAGTCCAATGTAAAAGGTTTACACCTCTGCTTTCTTCTGAGAGTTTTGTAGTTTTTAGCTCTTATGTTTAGCTTTGATTCATTTTATCTCATTGCCACTTTAACTTTCCTTTTTTGACTTGTCTTTTGTTTATGTCTTATTTCTACCAGATTCTTAATGATATTGCTCAGGTGCCTTCTTGCAGAATTACAGTTCTTTTTGAAATTTCCTTTTCTAATTATTTCTGAGATTATAACAAAAATCCTCATGGTTATCTAATCAATGTCATTGGTGAGCAGGGGGGATATCATGACTACACAGTAACAAAACAGTTTTACAGAACACTTTAATGAACGCTATCCTCATTACTTCATTAAATAAACTTGTAACATATATATAGTTCCTATAGGCAATATCCCCTTTAAAGATAACAATGATTTATCTTCATTAGTTATTTAAAAAAATCAAATTCTTATTGCTAAATGAAAAGAGAAGATAAAATTGGTGAACTCTAAAAGTGAAATGAAGGAGAAAATGAAATGAATTTCCTAGAGCTAGCCTATTTTAGGTGAAAGGCCATGATATCACCATAATCCATTTAATAGAAAAGAATATATGCTCACAAATGAAAAGAGAAGATAAAATTGGTGAACTCTAAAAGTGAAATGAAGGAGAAAATGAAATGAGATAAATAATATTTCCTAGAGCTAGCCTATTTTAGGTGAAAGGCCATGATATCACCATAATCCATTTAATAGAAAAGAATATATGCTCACATCCTAATCGGGTATGAACCTTGAATATAAAGATAAGTGTCCATCAAGGAAGTGACTAATAAGGGTACTTTTTATGCAATGTTTACATATTTCATACAATAAAATAATGAGAATAAAATAATAATTTAACTGTCAGGCAACTTACCTCCTTGTGAGGATCTTTATGTGCTTCTAATGTTTTCATAACAGTCAGTTCTGCATAGTTTTTAAATCTTGCTGGTTGATGCCTTAGGATTTCTCTTAAAACCTTTAATGCCAAAGCCCTGATCGTAGGCTAAGAAGAAACATTTAAATGTTTGAAATATTTTTGATTGTAGACAATCTTTAGCATTTTCAATTTCTATAACTTCAGGGTCTTAATACTGGGGGGGAGGGATTATTATAGACAACTGTACTATGTATGTGATATATAACAATTGAGTTTTCAAAACTGTAGTTGAAAATTAATGACACTTCATATATTTGTTCCTAATCGGGTATGAACCTTGAATATAAAGATAAGTGTCCATCAAGGAAGTGACTAATAAGGGTACTTTTTATGCAATGTTTACATATTTCATACAATAAAATAATGAGAATAAAATAATAATTTAACTGTCAGGCAACTTACCTCCTTGTGAGGATCTTTATGTGCTTCTAATGTTTTCATAACAGTCAGTTCTGCATAGTTTTTAAATCTTGCTGGTTGATGCCTTAGGATTTCTCTTAAAACCTTTAATGCCAAAGCCCTGATCGTAGGCTAAGAAGAAACATTTAAATGTTTGAAATATTTTTGATTGTAGACAATCTTTAGCATTTTCAATTTCTATAACTTCAGGGTCTTAATACTGGGGGGGAGGGATTATTATAGACAACTGTACTATGTATGTGATATATAACAATTGAGTTTTCAAAACTGTAGTTGAAAATTAATGACACTTCATATATTTGTAAGAAATAAGGAACTAACTACATTCTGACTATAAAAAGTTTTACTTCTGAACTAATTTAAATATGCAAAACTAGTAACCTGTAATTTCCTATAAAAGTTCAGCCTGCAACCTTTAATTTTTTCTGTTGTCAGTTGTTCAAAATCATTGAGCTACTTGGTCTAAAAGAAAAAAAGTCCTTTATAATGAAAATTTCATGAGGAGAAAAGCAGAGGAATAGACCCGTTTTCTCAATTTCTCAATCTATGTAGTATCTGATTAATAGGCAATCTAAAAGAGACAGGAAGAAGAGTCTATTGTTTTTTTTTTTTTTTTTTTTTGTCTTTTTTTCTTGCCCGGCAACGGATCGCAACCCTCAGTGTCGCGCCCGTACTGGACCGGGACCGGCAACGGGATTGCAACCCTCGGTGTTGCCCCCGCTCCTCGCTCAGCCAGTGAGCGGCCAGTCTGTACGTGGGATCCGAACCCTCGGCGGGAGTGCCGCCATGCTTCCCAAGCGGCGCACTGTAGCAGTGCACCACCGGCCGGCCCAGAAGAGTCTATTGTTTACATATTCTGCCAATTACCTCTTTATCCCCAAGGGTTTCAAGTAATAAAAGCAATATTGTTTTGAAGTGCTCATCCCAAACACTGAAAGATTCTTCCTGTGTCAGTTTCATGAGTTCATAGAGGGCGATTTTTCTTTCTTCTACACGTTCATTATGGTTAGAGAGCTCCTTCAACAACTCTGCAACCAGGTCAGAATGGTCTAGGGAAAGATCTGTTGAAAGGACATGATATTAATTCTATAACTTTATAGGTCAACTCTCACAAGTATGAGGATGGCAACTTTATAACATTATGAAACAGACAAAATCAATGTTGACTGTAAAAAAGAAAAATGTCATCCCCCAAAACCAATGTTAAACTTTTTTGAATAAAAACATACAAAAGAGAGAAGAGTATAATGAACCCCCATATGTCCATAACCTAGCTTGAAAAATGATCAAGATTTTATCATTCTTACCTTATGTTTGTCCCCTTTCCCCTTTTTTCCTGAAGTAATTCTAGTGTGAAAGTTGGTTATAGAAATTGGGTCATTCTTGTCATACACAAACTGAATCAGAGTCAAGGGGCCAGAAAGAAAAAGCATTTGGGGCACATAGCACCTGCTCCAAGAATTTTCTACAGACCCAGCTGCTGAGCAGCCTGCTAGTTTTACAGCTAAGACCAGTTTTACCTAGTAGCTGCTGAACTGACTTGCCATGACTCTAAGACTAATTTTACCTACTGCAGTCACTCATGAAAGCCTGCTAACTTCAAAAACTTCGTTAGTGACAATGAGCTTTCTTTCAAAACAATACATAACATTTATCTCTCTAATAAAATTCCCAATCTTTTGTTTGTTCTTTGGATATACCAGAGACCATTCTGGTCTGTGTCTGGATCACAATCTGTTTTTCCTGTTTCTTTTTTCAGAGATTTGTCTCTCTATTTTTCACTTTAGCACTAGCAAATCCTCCGAACATACTTCAGTATGCATTTCAATGATGTCATGCTAGGAGGCTCACAATATCTGGGTATTCCAGTTTTAGGGATGTTAATAATGATCATTGCATTTAAGTGGTGACAGCCTGATCCCACCATTGAATAGTTCCCCACCAACATTTTAATTAATAGTTTCACCCAATGATTGTTGCTGAATCAGTTATTTCATTAGGAATTAAAATGGTGATTATCTAATCATACCATTCTTTCCATGGACTAGAATTCTTCTGCAGACAGTAACTTTAACAACTAGAGCTACTTTGATTATCTGAAGTACAGCTTGACAGAAAAGGAAGAATAAACGCTTAATATATTTCCCTTTAAATTTCAGAGTCAAGAGTTGGGCCCAGTGGTTACCAAGGAGTTTTGATTTATTTTTGCTTTCTTTTCTAAAGTATAATTATGAACTCATGGATTTTATGTGTTAAAGGACACAATGCTTATTTTTCAAAAACAGTCATCAGATAGTGCTTTGAATCATTTTTGTAGGAATAACAGTTAAATCTAAAAGTTCACATTAGAATATTACAAAATACCAGAGTTACTCCTAAATTCTTTTGAGGATCAAATACATGATAAATTCAGGCCTTGAGGGACTTGGGCAGGCAGTGGCCTGAGCTTGCGCCACAGATTCATTTCCTTTCTAACTCCTTCTCTGGAATGAAACAACCACTGAGCATGCTGCAGACCAATATTACTGGTTTAACAAGAACTACTGCACAGTATACATGCATGTCTATAAACCCCACAAAAATCACTCCTGGAAAGTTATGTTACCAGACTTTAACAGATGTCAGAGAATCAACCTGATAAGGGTATATTTTATTTCAGCTGAATAAAGGGAATTCACAAGAAAGTGTTTATCAAAGGAAGCCAGTTCTTTTTTTCCATGAAAATAGGCTTGTAATTGTTCTAACAGATAACTAGAAATGCCTTCACATATAATGGTCTGGTCAGATGACTGATAGGAAAATAATCTCTGCCAGAGAAAGCAAAGAAATTGTTTGTTACAAAACTAAACTATTTACATCCTACAAACGAGATAAACTCAAGGTAGTAAATTTTTCCTCTTTTGACACAGAGAGGCACTGTGGTCAAGTGAAAAGAACACAGGCTTTGTAGTCTCACCAAACCTTTGCCTCTTACCCTCTGTGTGATTGGGGCATTTTCTTAATTATTGCTAAGCCTCAGTTTTCTTACCAGTAAAATGGGAAAATAGCAACCACCTCCTAGGGTCATGGTGAGAACCTGGGACTGAAATACAGTAAACTCACTAATATTAATTTTCCTTGTGTCCTTCTGACAAATATTGGCACAATTACAACTCTGATGATATTATTGTTGTAGTGCTCAAAAAATACTAGATAGTCTTTCAAGTTGACAAACTTTGATATGGGTCTCCCTTGAGTAACAGTATCATCCTCACAATAAGTAGCATTTTGGAATATTATAGTCCCCAGCCCAGTAAACTTCACAAATGTTATCATTAGATGTGGATATTTAGTGGGTTCTCTTGGACTTGTTAATTTTGATAAGTGTGTGTGTCTGTCTACAATGTATGCAAAAACATCTGGTTAAGAGACATATTTAATAGGTCTCAGGATTTTGAAACAATTTCCCTTTACAGAAATTCTGACTTGAACAGAATAATTATCTTCTGCCGAAAGTTGCATATTCTGAAAACAAAAAAAGGAGGAGAAATTTTGTATGGAGGGAGCAAATAAAAGAAAAATCAAAACAGCAATAGAGGACAATTAAAAAAGGATAATGTTAGCAATGTTCATAATAAATAATGTCAAACAAGGTCTTCCCCATGTCAAAATGAAAAATAAAAATAGATGATAAATGAAAACAACTGCCACTTGAAGCTCAGAACAACTACTGTTGTGGTTTAGCTAAAGGCTTATCCATCTTCACTGAGTGTTTACTTAGTATGAAATGGCTGCCTATGTTTCATAAGTCCATCAAGCATTATGCTGTGATAAAATAAGGTTCTTAAGCTCAAAAAAACTCTCCCCATGTAGGTTTCAGTTGTATAGTTTCCAAAGATGTCTTCCTTTAACAAATGGAAAATATATAATCCTTAGTAAAGGAGAAGAGAATTAGATAAGGGGGTGATCTTGCTAAGCTGTCATAATTTTGGCTTTGTTATATATTAAGTCTCTTAACAGGAGAAGTTGGTAAAAACATAATTCCCCAATCTCATTAGTGATCAAAGAAATACAAATGAAGATTTTTTTCATTTATCAAAATTACAAATGACCAAGTGTAGGGATACAGATTCCCAAGCAGAAGTCTAAGGAAGGTCTCCCCATGTGAAACTGTGAAAGTATATGCTTTTCAGGGTCCAACTAAGTAAGAAGGGTGGGCATACAGAGTGGCCATGGTCTTGAGAACCAAGGAAAGACTGAACAATGAGGAGAATAAAGAGACATGACGATTATATGCAAGGCATGATTCTGAACTGAATCCTTTAGCTATAAGCTATTATTGGGAAATTCTGGAAAGACGGTGGCATAGGAAGCACTGGCAATCTATCTCCTCACCTAACAATAATTGCACTGGCAGAATCTATCTGATGTAACTATTTTGGAACTCTAGAGTCTATTGAAGGTTTGCAACTTCCAGGGAAAGGCTTGGATAGTAAAGTGCAGTTAATTTTGATCAATTTTGGCTCTTTTCAAAGGAGCAGTTACCCATCCCTGACTCCCAGCCCTTTGACAGGGAGTTGTGCATATGTTCCCGGAGCAGCTTACGCACAGCTAGTGGGAGCTGGGGTGGGGGAAAAGGGTCTTGCCCTACAAATGTTGGGGATCTGTGCTCTGATCACTGCTACTTTTGATCACAGAGGCACAAAGGGCTGAGCAGTCACTGTTGTTGCACCTTCCCCCAATGGTGCACGCACTTCCCCCTCTGGCTGAAGTGACTTCCAGGGAATTTAAAGGGCTGGCACTCTTTTTCCCCTCTCTTCATTTTCCCCTCTCTTCATTTTCCCCCTTTCCCTCTTTTTTGTGACCCAGACAATAAAGACTAAGACATTCAAAAACAACTATATAGGGCCGGCCCGGTGGCGCACTGCTACAGTGCGCCGCTTGAGAGTGTGGTGGCGCTCCCGCCGAGGGTTCGGATCCCACATGCAGACCGGTTCCCGCTCACTGGCTGAGCGAGGTGCGGGTGCAACACCGAGGGTTGCAATCCCGTTGCCGGTCCCGGTCCGGTATGGGCGTGACACTGAGGGTTGTGATCCGTTGCCGGACACGGGAAAAAAAAAAAAAACTGTATATACAGGGAAAATTAAAAAGTGACTGTACATGCCCAGGGAAAGTTGCAGGTTCTGAAAATATCTGAGAAGAACTTAAGATTACACTAAGAACTGAAGTTGAATGCCTCAGGCTGCACTTTACTATCCAAGCCTTTCCCTGGAAGTTGCAAGCCTTCAATAGACTCTAGAGTTCCAAAATAGTTACATCAGACAGATTCTGCCAGTGCAATTATTGTCTAAGCGAGGAGATAGATTCCCAGTGCCTTGGCACAGAGGCAGCCTATAAAAATTAAAAAACAAAAATAAAAAACCTAAAAACAATTAACAAAAATTACAAAAAAAACCCCCCCAAAACCCAAAACAAACTATGGGGTAGGAGGAGAATCTGATTTCCAGAGTTACACTGTTGAATTCAAATGTCCATTTTTCAACAAAAAAACAAGGCATACAAAGAAACAGGAAAGTATGACCATTCAAGGAAAAAAATAACGAACAGTAACTGCCCCTGAAAAAGATCTGATGGCTGATCTATTAGACAAAGTCTTTAAAACAACTGTCTTACAGATACTCAAAAAAGTAAGGATGATATGGAGAAAGCCAAGAAAATGGTATGTGAATAAAATGGAAATATCAATAAAAAAGAAAACCTAAAAAGAAATCAAAAAAAGAAATTCTGGAGCTGAGAAGTATAGTAACTGAAACTAAAAAAATTCAGAAATTGAAAAATTTCCCAAATTCAGAGAACTTATTCATTCAAAAGGCAGATTTGAGAAGGCAAAAGAAAGAATCAATGAACTTGAAGATAGGACAGTGGAAATTGAGTTTAAGAAACAGAAAGAAAAAAGATTCAAGAAAAGTGAATAGCACCTAAGAGACATGTGAAACACCATCAAGTAGACAAACCTAAACATTGTGGGAGCATCAGAAGAGAAGAGAGAAAAACAAAGAGGCAGAGAGAACATTTGAAGAAATAATAGCTAAAACTTCCCAAATTTGAGAAAAGACATGAATAAAACATCCAAAAAGCTCAATAAACTCCAAGTAAGATGAACTCAAAGAGCCCCACACTAAGTTTTAAAAGACAAAGAAGAAAAATGGCGACGGGTCTGGAGCGCCCGCGTCAGGAAACAGCGCGATCCTGAGAGCTG